>NC_057803.1:55991828-56112094 GCF_018294505.1 Triticum aestivum
ACTGGACTGCAGCTAAGCCCCCGGATGGGAGGCTGGCTCCCCACTCGGTAGGATTTTCAAATACTTAGGCGAGTACTGCACTGCAGCTAAGCCCCCGAGTGGGAGGCTGGCTCTCCACTCGGTAGGATTTTCAAATACTTAGGCGAGTACTGGACTGCATCTCAGCCCCCGAGTGGGAAGCTGGCTCACCACTCGGTAGGATTTTCAAATACTTAGGCGAGTACTGGACTGCAGCTAAGCCCCCGAGTGGGAGGCTGGCTCACCACCCGGTAGGATTTTCAAACACTTCGGCGAAACGGATTCGCGGCTAAGCCTCCGATTGGGAGGCTGGCTCACCACTCGGTAGGAAATTATTTTTACAAACTTAGGCGAAACGGATTCGCAGCTAAGCCACCCACTAGGGGATTTCTCACGCAAACAAAAACAATAACAATCACTGGGAAAATTATAACGTTCTTGTCTTTGATAAATAAACTACAGGAGTTTTTCTTATTACATCTCATCCGAGTGAGAATTCAAGTATAAAAGGGGAGGAGCAGCTCCGCATTCCAGGCTCGTGGCTCATCAATCTGGCGATCGACATTATAAAGGTGGTACGCTCCATTGTGGAGGACTCTGGTGACTATGAAGGGACCTTCCCAAGTAGGAGCGAGTTTGTGTGGTTTCTGTTGATCCACTCGGAGGACCAAGTCTCCTTCTTGGAAGGCTCGACTCTTCACATTTCTGGCATAGAATCGACGCAAGTCCTGCTGATAGATGGTCGATCAGATCATGGCCATTTCTCTTTCTTATTCCAGGAGGTCGTCTGCGTCCTGCCGGGCTTGTTCTGCTTCATCTTCAGAGTAGAGCTCGACTCGGGGTGTGTTGTGAAGCAGGTCACTCGGCAAAACTGCTTCGGCTCTGTAGACCAGAAAGAATGGGGTTCTTCCAGTCGATCGGTTCGGGGTTGTCCTCAATCCCCAAAGAACTGATGGAAGCTCGTCGACCCATGCACCTGCTGCGTGCTTGAGATTGCGCATCAGTCGGGGTTTCAGTCCTTTGAGAATTAAGCCGTTTGCTCTTTCCGCTTGTCCATTCAACTGGGGGTGAGCGACTGAAGCGTAGTCGACTCGTGTGCCTTGACAGGTGCAAAAGGCTCTGAATTTGTCAGAATCAAAGTTTGACCCATTGTCAGTGATGATGCTGTGTGGAACTCCATATTTGAATATCAACTCTCTGATGAAACTGATAGCAGTGCAAGCATCAAGATTCTTGATAGGCTTAGCTTCAATCCATTTGGTGAACTTGTCGACTGCTACTAGCACATGAGTGAAGCCGCTCCTGCCCGTTCTCAGTGGTCCAACCATGTCCAATCCCCAAACAGCGAAGGGCCAGACGAGTGGAATGGTTTTCAGGGCTAACGCGGGTTTGTGCGACATATTGGAGTAAAACTGACATCCTTCACATTTGTCGACTATCTCTTTCACCATTTCATTCGCCCTTGGCCAGTAGAATCCCGCTCGAGATGCTTTAGCCACAATGGTCTGAGAGGATGCATGATGACCACAGGTCCCCGAGTGGATATCATCAAGGATTATCTGACCTTCTTCTGGTGTTATACACTTCTGACTGACTCCAGTCGCGCTTTCTCTATACAACTTTCCCTTTATGACTGTAAAGGCCTTGGATCGACGGAAGATCTGTCGAGCCTCTTCTTCGTCCTCTGGGAGTTCTTTCCTTAGGATGTACGTGATGTACGGTACCGTCCAGTCGGGAGTGATGACCAAAACTTCCATGATCAGGTCGACCACAGCTGGAACTTCAACTTCAATCGGATCTGTGGCACTTTTTGGCTGCGGGGCTTCTTCAGTGAAGGGATCCTCCTGAACTGATGGTGTGTCGATGTGTTCCAAAAACACATTGCTGGGAATGGCTTCTCTTTTGGAACCTATTTTCGCCAAATAATCAGCTGCTTGATTTTTCAGTCGGGGTATGTGATGAAGTTCTAACCCCTCAAATTTCTTCTCCAACTTTCTCACTTCATTGCAATAACCAATCATGGCCGGACTTTTGACGTCCCACTCTTTCATCACTTGATTAACCACCAAATCTGAGTCGCCATAGACCATGAGGTGACAGACGCCGAGTGAAATGGCCATGCGCAACCCATATAAAAGTGCTTCGTATTCTGCTTCGTTATTGGAGGAATCAAAGTGGATTTGAAGAACATATCTGAGCTTATCTCCTCGGGGGGAGACCAATACTACTCTGGCACCGGAACCATTCAGCATTTTGGAACCGTCGAAGAACTTGGTCCAATGCTCCGAGTGAACCTGAGTCGGCAGTTGATGTTCAATCCACTCGGCGACGAAATCTGCTATTGCTTGGGACTTGATAGCTTTCTTTGCCTCAAACTTGATATCTAGAGGAAGGAGTTCAATCGCCCATTTTTCCACTCAACCAGTTGCATCTCTGTTGTGCAGGATCTCTGACAATGGAGCGTCGCTGACGACCGTAATGGAATGATCAGAGAAGTAGTGAGCAACCTTCTTTGTGGTCATATAAATCCCATATACAAGCTTCTGATAAGGAGGATATCTTTGCTTCGACGGGGTCAAAACTTCAGAAACATAATATACTGAGCGCTAAACTTTGAAGGCTTTTCCTTCTTCTTCCTGCTCGACTGTAAGTACCATACTGATGACTTGTCATGTGGCTGCGATGTCAAGCAGCAAAGGCTCTTTGCTGATTGGGGCAGCAAGCACCGGCTGGGTGGAGAGCAGAGCTTTGAGCTCTCCAAATGCTGCATCAGCTTCATGAGTCCACTCGAACTTGTTTGACTTCTTCATCAATCGGTAAAGAGGCAATGCCTTTTCACCGAGACGAGAGATGAATCGACTTAAAGTGGCCAAGCAACCAGTAAGCTTCTGGACGTCGTGCACACACACAGGACGTTTCATTCGGAGTATAGTACCGACTTTTTCTGGATTGGCGTCGATTCCCCGTTCGGAAACGAGAAAACCGAGTAACCTTCCGCCAGGAACTCCGAATGTGCACTTTGATGGATTAAGCTTGATATCATACCTCCTGAGGTTGGCAAAGGTTTCAGCAAGGTCAATCAGCAGGTCGGAACCCTTACGTGACTTGACCACAATATCATCCATGTATGCTTCCACATTCCGACTGATTTGAGTGAGCAAACACTTCTGAATCATCCTCATGAATGTGGCTCTGGCATTCTTGAGGCCGAATGGCATGGTAACATAACAAAAGCACCCGAATGGAGTGATGAAAGATGTTTTGATCTCGTCAGGTCCATACAGACGGATCTGATGGTACCCGGAATAGGCGTCTAAAAAAGATAGTCGCTCACATCCCGCAGTCAAGTCGACTATCTGGTCGATGCAGGGGAGAGGAAAATGATCTTTCGGGCAGGCCCGATTGATATGTTTAAAGTCAATGCACATGCGAAGTGACTTGTCCTTCTTGGGGACCATGACAACGTTGGCGAGCCACTCGGAGTGGTAAATCTCTCGGATGAACTCCGCTGCTAAGAGCCGAGCCACCTCCTCACCAATAGCCTTTCTCTTCTGGACGGCGGACCATCGAAGATGTTCTTTGACGGTTTTCACTTTCGAGTCGACTCGTAGGCGGTGCTCAGCTAGCCCCCTGGGTACACCCAGCATGTCCGAAGGCTTCCATGCGAAGATGTCCCAGTTCTCACGGAGGAACTAGATGAGCGCTTCTTCCTATTTGGAGTCGAGTGTTGTTGAGATATGAGTCGGAGCAGCACTGGGATCGGTTAGGTGAATGTGAACCGGCTTCGTTTCACCAGACGACTGAAAAGTTGATTCTGCAGCGGGCTTCTTGGCTCGCAACAAATCACTTGGGTCTGCAGTCTTCTGGTACTCCTGCAGCTCCACCACTGCCATCTGAGCATCAGCGATCTTTGAGCCTTTCTGAAAACACTCTTCTGCTTTTTCCGATTGCCTGTAACAGTGATCACACCTTTGGGACCAGGCATCTTCAATTTGAGATACACATAACATGGTTGAGCCATGAAGTGTGCGTAAGCTGGCCTGCCCAAAATAGCGTGATAAGCACTCTGGAAATCCACAACTTCAAACGTCAACTTTTCTTTGCGGTAATTCTTGGAATCACCGAAAACCACATCAAGAGCAATTTGGCCGAGTGACTCAGCCTTCTTCCTAGGAATGACTCCATGGAAACTCATGTTGCTGGTACTGAGTCTGGACATCGGAATGCCCATCCCTTTCAATGTCTCAGCATACAGTATGTTCAAACCACTGCCACCATCCATCAAGACTTTGGTCAGTCGAGTGCCTTCAACAACTGGGTCGACCACCAAAGCTTGCCTCCTAGGGGTGGCAATGTGCGTTGGGTGACCGGACTGGTCGAATGTTATGGCAGTCTGAGACCACTTCAGATAACTGGGTGTCGCCGGAGCAACCATATTCACCTCACGGTTGATAACTTTCAGTCGACTTTTGCTTTCAACATCAGCAAAAATCATCAAGGTGGAATTGACCGGGGGGTATCCATCATCACTATCTTCCTTGTCCTCAACTTTGTCCGACTCCTTTTCCTTATCTTTGGGCTGTTTGCCCTGCAACTGCTGGATCAAGAGCCGACACTATCGAGTGGTATGTTTCAGGTAAATGAGCTTACCCTCTTCATCTTTCTTGGTGTGGATGTGACATGGCAAATCCAACACGTCATTTCCGTCTTGATCTTTAACTTTCTTGGGGTTCCAAGGCCCTTTGGGTTTCCCCTTAAACTTTCCTTGAGTTACAACCAAGGCTTCCCCAGGAGAAACTGGCTCCGCTTTCCGCTTCTGTTTCCGATTAGAATTTCCTCCTCCAGTTTCTTGGGCGACTGACTTGTGCTTGCCACTCCGGAGTCGATCCTCATCTTCACCATTAGCATACTTGGTGGCAATCTCCATCATCCGATTCAGAGACATGTCTCCGGTTCGACCGAATTTCAGATTCAGTTCTCTGTACTTGACGCCTTCTTTGAAGGCACAGACTGCTTGGTGATCCGGCACATTCTCTACCGTGTGATGTAACGTGATCCATCTCTGGATGTAATCCCTCAAAGTTTATTCGGCTTCTGCACGCAAGACCGCAGTTCCGTCAGCCCTGCCGGTCGCTTGCGTGTTCCTTCAAATGTGGTGAAGAACACTCGGGCGAGATCTTCCCACGTGTAAATGCTGATGGGTGCTAACTGATTCAGCCACGCTCTGGCCGAGCCCTCCAACATGAGAGGCAGGTGCTTCATGGCCACTTCATCATTGCCACCGCCAATCTGGACAGCCACTCGGTAGTCTTCAAGCCAAGTATCGGGCTTGGACTCACCAGTGAACTTACTGACTCCAGTCGCCAACCTGAAGTTGGGAGGAATCACAGCGGCCTTGATGGCTCTACTAAAGCACTCTGGCCCCGAAACATGTACTCTGCTGCTGGTAGGTGCATCTCTGTCATGACCTTCTCGGTGAGCTCTATTCCTGTCGACCAAACCTTGAACAAGAATGGATCTCGCATCAAAGCCTGGTTCCTTGGGGTCGACTGGAATCCTTCACCCAACACTATGAGGGCGCCTGTCATCCTGCTGTCGAGGCACATACGATCCACTCCTCGGGGGAGGGGTGGGCACTCGACGTCAATCGTCATGATCGAATCGGTGATCATACTGCTCACGGTTTCCGTACTGATCACGCCGGTCCCCACGTCCCTCACGCCTCGGGGGCGATCTTGGGCTATGAGCCGACTGGATTGTGTTTGCAGCAATGGATCTGCTATGAATCCTGTTCCGTGACTGAGAAACAATGGAATTCTGGTCTCCTGCTGCCCGGAGTAACGCACTGATCTGCAGCAAGCCTCTGCCAGCCTCTGACTGGGAAGGCTGGATCGACTCTGCTATGCGGGCTGCAGCTACTAAATTCTGAATCGGAGTTCGATATACCCGCGGGGGCGGAAAGAGCTGACATCGACTAGATTCTAGAACCCGTTGTCGCGCACGCTCGTCGAGTGCTCGCTGGAGGTTCTCCAGTCGAGTGCGCTCAGCCAAGTTCGCCAGGCGCGCGTCCTCCAAGGCACGAGCCTCGGGGGTTTCTCCAATGATAGGAGTGTGGAGTGCATCCATGTTCCGGCGACGAAGTTCTTCTCTCTGCAGCGACCTGAGAGGCTCGGGGAGATATTCCTCATGGGGATGCGACGGGTCGCCTCCACCTGCGCCTCCGTCGATGCGGTGAAAACTGGGAGGACTGCGCGGTCCATCGACCATCAGAACCTCCGCCGCCAGATCACTGTTGTCGCATTCGGATGCGGTCTCTGCGGAGCTAGTCGACAGGTCGAACAGGCCGTAGAGGGATTCGTCGGGCTCGATCGCCACGACTTGAGGGGTGGCCGACTGGCGTGCCACCACGTGTCTCACCCACCGCTGAAGTCTCGACCGACCGGAGCACTTGCGCCGGCGGGAAACAGGGAGGGAGGACAACACAGGGGCCGACCGATAATGGGTCGACGGTTGCCGCAAGAGGACGCCGCGGACGCACGCGCGAAAGTGCGTTGCCCCGCGGACAGGGAGTGCGTCGACGTCGAGCGGAGCCTCCTGAAGCCAAGCGGAGTCGTCGGCGATGAACGTGAGCGCGCTGAGACGGATCTCGCGGCCCTCCACCAAAACTCTGCCAGAAACCATGATGATTTGGATCGGAAAAGATCGCAACTTCTCCAACAAATCGCTAAGACACCGGCCCCACGGTGGGCGCCAACTGTCGTGGTTCTAAGTCTGACAGTAATGTAGGGGGGTTGGTATGGAGAGGCAAGATATTAGCTATGGAGTAGTTGTAAGCACACGAGGTTTACGAGTTCAGGCCCTTACCGGAGGAAGTAATAGCCCTACGTCTCAGAGCCCGGAGGCGGTCGACTGGATTATGTGTGTATGAATTACAGGGGTGCGAACCCCTTACACTGAGGAGGGGGTGGCTTATATAGAGTTCGCCAGACCCCTCCGGCCCTCAGTTATGCAGGGTTTCAAATACATTAAGGTCGGGCGTTACCGGTAACGCCCCTAATAAAGTGCTATGATGACCATAAAAGCTACTTAATGATCGATCGTTAGCGTGCGGAGTGACTTGAGGTCTCCTGACCGTCGAGTGGTTGGATCTTGGTCGAGTGATTGCTTCTTGGTCGAGTGTCTTTGAGTCTGTCGAGTGGAACACCTCGAAGTCGATTGAAAGGTGATTTCTTCTAGAGATGTCCTTGGGTAGGGTAGTTAGGACAGGTCCATGACCCTACCCTAGGTACATAGCTTCATCAACTGGTTCGAGTTCATCACCGGCCACTACTTCGCCATGGCCGGCACCGGCTCGAGTTCATCCTAACATTCCCCTCTTCCGTGGAGCCCATGCGGGGTCAACGAAGGTCGTCGCAACAAAAGGATCCGGCAAGACACCTGCTGTGCACGCCGGTGTCGCCTCCGTGGTGGCCTTCATGGGACCCAAGCAGCGGCGGCCTCCCGTGTTCTACTTCTCCTCAATGATGGCGGCAGATGCGGAGGCGCTGGCCACCGACTCGTCGCTCTCCGCGCACTCGGCTTCTGTCGCTGCTTGCATGGCACGGCTGCCGGCATGGGAGTCTCGGCCACAGAAACGGGAGACGCGGTACGAAGCGGCGGCGCGGACGGCAGCAATGACGCCCATGCGCCGCTCCTCGTCAAGCTGGCCTGGAGCGGCGAGTTGCTGAACCGCATGCCGGCTTGGGGCGGCAACTGGCTCCGTCGGGCGAGGGGAGGGAGGTGGATCGGCGAGCTGCATAGCTCGTATCTAGTAGGCTACCCAGCCGGCTTGGATGCGGAATAACTACTCTTCGTAAGCCATTGTAAGAGTGGACAAAATGGTGGAGGAGATAGGGGAGCGGCGGAGGTGTGCGATTCTTGGCCGGCATTTGGCCTCGTTTAAATAGGAGATTAAATAGTCGGCGGACGGGAGGAGCTCGGCCGGCGTTGTGTTTAACATCGGCCCGGTCATGAACGGACGTGTGTCTAGAGTGGGTTTCTCGGCTTCCACACGGGTGGGTTTCATGGAGGCGTTTGAATGCGGCACGGAGGCGTGTTCAGCCGGGCGTGCCGCGAGTGGCACCCTCGACTCTGACCTAGGACACCCCGTCGTTCTTCCACTGACGTGTGGGCTCTTTGGGTGCATGGCCTGCATGTCAGTGACCCAACGCAGGCAGCGCACAACAGAGGAACCTTTGGTGGGCCAGGGCGGTCAGAAGCGGGTATTTCATAAACCGATGATTGTTCATTGAGTGTGACGTCATCTTTTTCATGTAGATAAGCCTACTATGTTGATAGCCCGTTCGATATGTTGTGATTCATAAAGACCGTTGCAAACATCAATGTTCTGCTTATCACAGATAAGATTGATTAATACCCGTAACAATCCATGTCCTTAACAAAGGGTGCATGCACGTATAGGTTGAGCGTGTGTCTTGCATCGTGTGTTGTGTGCATGCAGGCGTGCGAGTGTTGCGTGCGTGCAAGGGTACATTTTAGTGTTGCATGCATGGGTGCGTACGTGCGTGTGTTCGTGAGTGCATGTGTACGTGCCAGTGTTGCACGCCAGCATGGTGCGTGTGTACGTGTCAGTGTTGCACGCCTACATGTGTGCGTGTCTTGCGTGCATGCATGTGTACGTGCGGGGTGAGGCTACACGTCAGTCGACTGACTTTTTCATCTCTGGTCATTAGATTTTCCAGCCGTTGGATATGAAATCAAGGGCCTCCAGTTTATCATCAAACTCCACCCCCCTGAGCCGCCAGCCACCACCGGCCGAACTGCCAGCCCCGCCGCCCGCGGCCAGCCCGCCCTCCCCGAAACCACTCCCCACCTCCGGCCCGCCGTCGCACCGGCCATCCCTCTAGCCCCCCCCCACCGCCGAGCTTTTTCTCTGGGGATCCCCACCCCACCGCCCAATGAACGCCCCCCAACCGCCGATGATTGCCAACCAGAGGTCTCACGACTTCAAATACCCACCGACCACTAATTTATTACCATTTATGTCCTTCATATACGCACTGACGGGTGGGCCCTATGGTAATGTGCGCTGCTGAATGTGGACCGCTTGACTGGTCAATTGATCATGTTATCAACAAATTACGGAGCTATATGGTGAGCCAGTGACCGTATGATCACCCTAAAATGTACTCCTATTTTATTAACACAGTACAGACTCAAACTACCATTTCTTTCTTTCATATACGGGCTGACAGGTGGGCCCCACGGTTACGCGCCCCGATGGTGCAACACTAGTTGCATCGTGTGGAATGTTTGACTGGTCAATTGATTGTGTCATCAACAAAATACGGAGTTGTACGGGTGAGCCAGTGATCGTATAATCATGATATGTATTTGTTTAACACGGTACAGACGCAAGGGCTCATATATACGTGCAAGCACTCACCGCTATAAGCGCACACACGCGAACCCTACCCCTATGAGCACCTTCGAGGGAGTGGGCTAGCATATATGATCTTGAGATTTTACGAAGTCACCATAGGTGCCTCGTAGTCGAGTGGAACGTCTCCTCCCACTGAACGTACATCGCCGGAAAATACTGAAATTAACACAAGATAAATGCGAGCACCGGGACTTTAACCTTGGTGGGCTCGAGAAACCACTGTCCTCTAACCATCCAACCACATGTTGGTTAGCACAAAAAAATGTATGTGGTGACCGTGATGAGCTTATTCTGAAGTCCAGTGACCATATCGTGCTTTCGCTTCAAATACAATGACCGTAAGTGTCGTCAACAAAATACGGAGCACGCATCAAATGCAAAGTCCGTCAGTGTCATCAACAAAATATGGAGACGTATCGTGAGCTAGATACCATTGTACTATTGTATATGCTTATTTTCTTAGTGGCCGATTGCGTGTGTGGTGTGGTGGGCACATCATTTCTAGTTGTGGTGGGTCAACATGAAGACTCATGGGTCGGTTCCATCCTGCACCACATATAGGTTGGACCGAGACGTGTTATACGAAGACCCATGTGGAGGACTCAGCGTACAACACGAAGCTACCAGAGTCGTGGAGGACTCTATCCCCACTGGTGATAAGCCGACTATATATGATTTGTAACCCTAGGCCCTTAGTATGTTATACAAGGTTGGGGGCTAGTTCGTCGATAGTATACACACACGCACAATGCCTGGTATTCACGTGTAGTTTGTACACACCCCTATCACTAATATACAGTACCAGGAGTAGGCTCTTTCTTCAACTGCAAGGGCCCGATCAGAACTAGGGTAAAACTTTGCCTTGTATTACCATCCAGCCTAACAGCCAGGGATATCCTACCGAATGATATGATGAAATCATATCTGCTAACTACTAAGAGAGAGGTGCGTCGGGGGGGGGGGCAATGTGTGCGAGAGAGGCCTGAAGATAATGTGCGTGCGGGAGACACGTAGGCACATATATGTGCATATAGAGGGCTAGTAGAGACCGTGCATGTGTATATATGCATGTGAGAGAAATAGTGTTTTCCAACTGAGATTAGTGAAAAGAGTGGTACATAGTAGTCAGAAAGAGAGAGAGAGAGAGAGAAACAGAGAGAGCATGTGCGTGAGACACCCCGACACCCTGAGAGAGATTGTGAGCATGTGTGAAAGAGAAATGCCGATGCATATAAAGTGTGTGCACTAATGCGTTAGATAGAGAGATATATAACGCGTTTGTGAGAACGGGGCGAGGCATAGTGCATCTACGTGTAAAAGGCGGTTCTACGCATTAAATTGAAATATAAATGGCATTATTATTTTTGGATGAGATCATGAATTTTGCAAATTGCGTATGGATGAAAATCGGTCTATCAGACACCCATACTCTATTGAATTCTAGCATGTGCATGTGTTTATTTCATATTATCGATCCATAGAGGGAGAGCGGTTTGAAATACAGGCAATGGATGCTTTTGCAATTCATATATAAACATTAATTAGTGCACTCCATGTTGTTAGTGTGACGCACTTTATACATTTGTCACTTGCATGGATACATTCCAAATTGCTAGCTATGAAATAGAATACATGTCGAATTCAACATAAAGGGGGTTTCGAAGATTCGAATTCATAGCAAGTGCATTCATCTATTTGAACCCGAGATAATGGCATTTGTAAATCAGATGTAAAAGGGGGCACCAATCTTTTTTGTGAGTTTGAACATGTTATATATATTCATACGCATATCTAACTTTTTTTGCAACCAAGGAGATTATATCTGGAACCATGCATGAACTGAGGTAAGTTGCATATTTTTTAATATATACTCGTGTACAATGTATATTCAAATGTACCCCCTCCATTCCAAAATAATCGTAGCTTTAGGATTTTCAAGAGTAAAGATTTGTGAAGTTTGACAAATCCTGAAAGTTCAATTCAAGAGAACCAAAAACGTTAATGCTTCTGCTCCCAAATATTGAACGAAGCGCCAAATAGGCCTCTGGTCACCCGAAATCACGCGAGACTAATGTTTTGGTGGTAGGAAATTACTGTTCCGACTCTGGCCCGTGTAGCCTATCGGCCTGATGTCCAAAGGTCTAAACCAGGGTAGGTTTGTAACTTCACCAAGACGTCACTCTCAACCGCCTCCGAGAAGCATTCATACGCCGTGGGCGCCTACCCATGCGCTCGCCGAAATCTATCCCGCCCACATTTGGGACACCTAACATGACTGTCCTACCCCCAACCCGCAATATGTCCGAAATTTTAGATGGGGGCAAAGTTTGTAACTTTCCCCAAATTTCAAGCAAGCGCGTCTCAAACCGAAACATTGTTCCCCCTTAGTTCCCCGCCTCCCTCTGTTTCCCCATTCATACTCCATGGGCGCGAAAATGCCCTCTCCACCAGCCGCGAAACCCCAACCACCTCCGTCCTCCACCCCATAGCGGCCAATTCCCTGCCGCCCTCCTCCATCACGCCGGAGCCGGTACCCCGATGTCGTTGTCCAATGCAACTGTAACCGCAACACCCTCAAGGACTTAGCAGCTGAAGCCGAGGCAGAGCTGCCTCCACGACACCGACGCCGATGTGCGTCGTACCAGAACCACTCCGACCACGCCGTCATGTGCCTCACAGCTGCGGCTCCACTGTCGCAACCGTCCACCGCACCGGAGTTGTTCCCGCTACGCCGTCGTTCGCCGCCTCGAATCTGCTTCCCCGCCACCGATAGACGGCCACCGCAGCACACTCAACAACTTGGCCATGGGTTCGTCCAAGGCTGCACCGTCCTCCACAACTTCTAGTTTCCGGCGAACAACAAGAAGATCGTCGGAAAAATAGAAGGAGGACACAACACTGCCAGCAGAAAGAGGTACTGCTCTTCCCTTATTCATGCAAATCTTACGTCTCCGCTCACACCGTATTCAGCCCACGAAATAAACTAGTTGAGCGCTTCTTACTGCATCTTCTTCGTGATACTAAATGCACAAGGTTTCCTCCCTTTTACTATTTCACCTTTGCTAGAGGTCAGTAGCCCGCCTGGATTTCAATTCAGGGTCAGTCGAACCACAATTAAAATAAGCCGCACCTGCTTAGGCGCGCGGAGCACCTAGTCCGCCTGTTCCCCGGGGAAGCGACGCATCGGTGTCTATCATAGGGGTGTGGGGCGCAGGAGCTGCTTGCGCCCGATCTGGAGGTCGGCGGGGCTTGAATGGATGGCCCGGGGGGAGGTGCCAAGCACGGCGGTGCGGTGAGGTCGAGGAGAGGGCACAGGCAGGGGAGCAATACTGGGCCGGTGGTCACTAGCATTTCGAGGAAGATCGTCAACACTGACTGGCTGGAGGTAGATGAAGGCGATCTGCCTGTTCTTTGTACATCGGACGGTGCGGAAAAAATGGACTGGCCTATTTGCTTTCAGTCAACTGTTATTTTCATAGAATCCTGTAGTAATTTAGTGTGCCATGCATGTTGTAGAGCTATCATATGTCTCCCGTCATTTATTTCTCACCGACCTGCTATCTACTACCTTTACACTATACTAGTTGTGCACACACTTCACCCATACTCACACTATTGTTTTTTTATGCATGGGTATTTCAGACTCTAACGCAGTGTTGATGAGTGCAGAAAAGAAAAGACAGAAGTCGCTCGAGTGTAATTCGAAGATAAGCACTAAGCGTTTCAGCGCTCTAATGGGTGCAGTGTCAGCAGTTGGAGGCAGTAAACGTAGCTCTGCAGTTGATGATCTCAATTGCCACACACAACCATCCCAGGTGCTTGCTTTAACTTCGCGCTGTCAAATGTGGTTGCATGTTGCATATGGTGTCTAGCTTGTATTGCTTCCAATTTGGTTAAATTGCATCTGCTTACTTTACACATTATACCTTTGATAATGACATGCCTTCCTGTTTTTGATACATACTACATATGTCTATTAACCATGTCCGTACATCAAGCTAATGCTCTTTTGTATCCCTCGTCGATCACTTATGATGAGACAGTCACCCGAGTGGGTTACTGTGAGATGCCCTACTCATTTAAAGAGTGCAGTGTCATCCTCCCCACATGATTCTATATGGTGTCTTGCAGTGTTTCTAATTTGTTGAAGTGCCTTCTGCTTAGTTACCACATCATAGGTGTGAATATGTCAAGCCGTCCATTTTTTCGTACATATTCGATCCTCGTATCATGACTTTGCCTTTCATCAGAGTAGTGTTCATCAGTATCATGCATGAACAAGTTCTGAAGAGCGAATGATATTCCTTTTTCTTGCCGGTATGACCTCACAATGCAAAATCAATAAAGCTGAAGGAAATTGGCAAGGCATTGGATGATGGTGGTCCTTCCGAGCAACTAAAATGGAGGTTCTCTACAGATTCTACTCCGTCATCCTCCCAACAAGATTCGGAAGACAACGCAAGGCTAGACAGTCAACGTAGCTGTGTAGATGATGAGCACATCTCCCCTACTCCACCATCACAGGTGCTTGCTCTAACTTGGCACTATTATATGTGGTTGCATGTTGCGTATGATGTCTAGCTTGTATTGCTTCTAACTTTGTTGAATTGCATCTGCTTACTTTACACATAATGCCTGTGAATATGACATGTGTTCCTGTTTCTACATCAGACCACTACTCTTGCATATCCCACATCAGTCACTTATGATAAGGCACCTTTAAGTCGCCACTATGATATTGGTTGTGTCTTGCATATGATTTCTAGCATGTACTGCTTCTAATTTGTTGAAACGCCATATAGTTTGAACTTGGCAGAGTGATATTGGTTGCATCTTTCATATGGTGTCTAGCTTGCAGTGCTTCTAATTTGTTGAAATGCCTTCTGCTTAGTTACCACATCATAGGTGTGAATATGTCACACCATCCTGTTTTTCATACATATTCCATCCTCGCATCATGTGTTTGCCTTTCATCCAAGTAGTGTTCGTCAGTATCATGCATGAATGAGTTCCGAAGAGCGAATTTTATTCCTTTTTCTTATCGGTTCGACTTCACAAGCAAAATCATTACAGCTGAAGGAAATTAGTCCGGCAGTGGATGATGATGGTCCTTCAGAGCAACTCAAACAAGGGGTCTCTACAGATTCTACTCCGCCATCCTCCCAACAAGATTCGCAAGACAACACAAGGCTGGATAGTCAACGTAGCTGTGTAGATGATGAGCACATCTCCCCTACTCCACCATCACAAGTGCTTGCTCTAACTTGACACTATTATATGTGGTTGCATATTGCGTATGATGTCTAGCTTGTATTGCTTCTAACTTGAATTGCATCTTCTTACTTTACGCATAATGCCTGTGAATATGACACGTGTTCCTATTTCTAGAACATGCGTGTACATGATGAGCACATCTCCCCTACTCCACCATCACAGGTGCTTGCTCTTACTTGGAACTATTATACGTGGTTGCGTTTTCCGTATGATGTCTAGTTTGTATTGCTTCTGATTATGTTGAATTGCATCTGCGTAGCTTACAACTTATACCTGCAACAATCACTTACCCATAAGACACATTTAACTTCGGACTGTGATGTAGGTTGCATCTTGCATTGTCTTCTAGCTTGTACTGCTTCTAATTTCTTGAAATGGCACTTACGACGAGACACTCTTTACCTGATAGAGTGATATTGTTTGCATGTTCATATGGTGCCAAGCTTTCATTTCTTCTAATTTTGTTGAAATGCCTTGCGCTTACTGTTTTTTCATACATATTCCATCCTCCTATCGTACGTGTGAATATGAAACATTGTCTCTTTTTGTATATATTCCATCCTCCTATCCTGCGCTTGCCGTACATCAAAGTAGTATTCGTCTGTATCATGCATCAACCAATTATGCAGAGCTAATTTTATTCATCTGCTTGTGGTTTTGACTTCATAAGGCAATATCAGAAAATAGGAAGGAAAAATGTAAGTTAGAGGATGTTGGTGGTCCTCCGCACCGACGCAAACAGAGACTCTCTAGATTTGCCACTACTACTGCTAATGAAGTTGAAGTCCCAAGTCTACATGATGAGTTCATCTCCCGTACTCCACCATCGCAGGTGCTTGCTCTAAGTTGACACTGTGATAATTGGTTTCATGTTGCATATGTTGTCTAGCCTGTATTTCTTCTATTTCAATTGAATTGCACCTGCTGAGTTTATATGTTATACATGTGCATATGACATGGCTTTCTGTGTCTAGAATACACTGCATCTATCTATCATACCATGTTCTTACATCAAAGTACTGTTGTTGTGTATCCCGCATCAGTCACTCATGATTGGACGCTTTTAACATGGCACTTTGATAGTGGTTGCATCTTGCATTGATTTCTACGTTGTACTGCTTATAATTTTTCGAATTGCCACTTATGACAAGACACTTTTAACTTGGCAGAGTAATATTGGTTGCATCTTTCATATGGTGTCTAGCTTGCATTACTTCTATTTTCTTGAAAATCCTTCTGCTTAGTTTGCACATCGTAGCTATGAATATGTCATGTCGTCCTATGTTTCTTACATATTCCATCCTCATACGGTTGTCTTATGTCAAAGTATTGCTTGTCTGTATCATGCATCAATGAGTTCAATAGAGTGATTTTATTCTTTTGTGTTGTGGGTACAGCTTGACATGGCAAAGTCAAAAAAGAGCAAGGAAAATAATATAGTAGGGAGTGTTGTTACTCGTCGAGTGAAACGGAAAAGGTTCTGCCGTCGAGATTCTGCTGGTACTAATAGTGCAGTAGAAGGTCCAAGTCCACCGGCTAAATCTACAAACACAGTATCACCTGCTCCACCAGCTGTAGCATCCGCTTCAACTGTACTAGCATCTCAACCAGTTACTCATTCGTTTGCTCCGGAACTGGCCAGTTCCCAAGCTGCCTTCACACCTAACACTACTTCCGAAGCACTGCTGACACAACAGGACTTGGCAAGATCAGATGAACCTCATGAGCATCAACACCAAGATGGTACCTGACCAAGTCAAGTTGCAGTTGCATGCTCCTTTATATGTACTCTCATAGTTTAATGTACACTAACACTTTCCATATTCGTTGTTGAACTAGCACCACAACGCAAGCGGAAACAGACATCAGGGATAATGCTTGACAGATTAACAAAATCTAAACAAGGAAGAATGGAGATCCATTTTGAGGTAGGTTTAAAAGGCCACGTGATGCTACAGAGTCAGCCAAGTTAGTATCAGAGGCAACCGTTGCCGTTAGGTGTCATGCACATATCCTCCGAACGTGGATCCAGTACAGGAATGAGAAACACAATACCCAGTTTAACACCTTCCTTGACCATTTATCCATAAGTAATGTTATTCATCGCAATTAGTAATATTGTCTTGCTTTGTCCCATACTTTCTACCTTCCTCCTAATAAGACTCACATTCTTTTTTCAACAGATGAGGTTCAAGTTGGATGCGAAAGATGATGCAACTAAACAAGCATGCACTAATGTTTTTCAGTCTGCTCTGCGACAGTATTGGTACCACCTTAGAAAATCTCACTTTGAAGGCAAGGCTAACAATGAAATCGCCCAAACATCTCCAGTGGAATGTATTATAGATGAAGACTGGACAGCCCTCGTTAAACACTAGTCTAATCGAAAGTATCAGGTAGGCTATATGTATTTGATCAGACCACATATTGAACTTGTATTTATGTATGTGCCTTACAAGTGTATCTTCTTCTAGGCTAACTGTTTGAAGAACAAAACCAACCGTTCTAAAGTGAAATTCCAACAGACAACAGGATCTCGTAGCTATATTGCACACTGCGAGGCTCTTGTAAATAGCTGCTACTTCCTTCTTTTTTTGTGCCATATTATCATTTCTATATTGACTTGTTCCAAATACAGAGGAAAGCCCGTGCGGACCAAAAAGAACTTGAACCGAATGCAGTGAAAATCTTCAAGGATTGCCACACCAGCAAGATGAAGGGCATGAGCACACCAGTTCAAGCTGCTGTTGTAAGTCCTTTTACTCCTCCTGCCTTGAACTGATTGGTACTGTGATGTGTTCATTTAACTACGTGGTTTGCCGCCAATGTCAGTTACTCTGTTCACTTTTATTCACAGTTGTCTTAACGTATCATTTCACCTAACATGGTTTAAAAGAGACGAAGGATATTCTTTTGGTCTTGATCTGTAATCTAGTTGTTATGTTCACGTGGACACACAATGATAAAATAGCCTATTTGTTTTATATCTGTTTGCCCATGATATGAATGATGTCATACTATGTTCATCCTACTTTAAACCATGTCTCTTTATCCTTAGATGTCAATGAATGTGAGGAAATAGAGAATACAGTAGGCATGCTACATGGACATATGTTCCGAAAGTGATTTTATTATGTAGTTGGCACTACAATACATGCTAATGTATTACAGTAGTTCATCAAAATAAGTTATGTATAAACGTTTAACCAACTTTGTTTGTTTTTGTCTCATTAGTAACTTATCTGGTACACTAATCTACAAGTTCAAACTTTCAGGAAGCTATGGAACAAATGATTGAACAGCCACAACCACCTGAAGGTGACGAGACTACTACAGGCACAATGTCACCTCTTGCTGAAGTCCGTCAGTATCTCTCCACTAACAGTGCAAAAAGCACCTTCCTGCGTAATTCTGGGTTGGTTGTCAAGGTAACCTTGTCCAAATCGCCTACTGAAAAAATCTTCCTGGTAGACAGAGTGATATATCTGTGCTCCAGACATAAGTCCAATCCCTAATGGACGTTGTTTCGGAAACAAGAATAGTGGTTGAGAAATGTCGTCAAGATATGAATGGTTTTGAAACAAGACTATCAGACATTCGCTTCGTTGTTCAAGAGCAATGGCGGAAAAAGGTGGAGATCTTGCTGCTCCATCAGATTCTACAGCCTGAAACATTAGCACTCAGGTCAAATGATCTGTGCTTCTATACATCTGATGGTGCTTTTATCTGGAAGGACTATAAACTTTATGCCGACATGCCTTTTGTTGTATGGTTGGAATTATTTTGTTGTGATACAACATTTATGATCCTGCCTCAGGCTGCAGTAATTACAACGCTATTTTTGTATAGTGTAGGTTTATCTTCATAATGTATTCGGCCGAAAGCTTTGTAGGAGCCCAACATGCCAACATTCTTCGGCCCATTCCAACTGGGCTAAAAACGATTACGGGCCGAAATTGGCATGTAGCCCACTAAAAATATCTGGGCCTAAATCAGCATAAGCTTTCATATTTTTCTGGTAGGCCTGTGCCCATAGTGGGCCTTTAACAGGCCTAAACATAATTTGGGCCCTTAGTAAAATAGGCCGTTTACAGGTGTAAATATCTCAAGCCCATAAAAAACATGGGCCTTTAATAGACCGAAAGTGAGATTGGGCCCTGATTGTGCCAAATAACCCACTGGACTTAGCAGGCCAAAATGGTGGCCCATTTACGATGCGGATTTTTGACAGGCCGAAATTTGGACGGGCTGTAAATGCGCCGACCTAATACACGGGCCTTTAATAGGCCAGAACTTCCGTCGGGCTAGATTATCGTCATTTTTATATGGGTCGTTAATGGGCCTGATATGACATTGTGCCACATATGGCCCATGGTTTACGTCCGGCGTTAACAGGCCAAAAATGACAACATGCCGAAAGTGGCCCAAAGCTATAGTGGGCCTCTAACAGGCCGAATGTCAGACATGGCCAAATATGACCCAAATCCTTCATGGTCATTTATGGGCCGAAAGTTTTGATGGCCTGTAAATGGGCCCAAATGAAGCCGCACCTTTAACAGGCCGGAAATACACCGGGCCGTAATTTGGCCCAATTAATTAGCGGACTGTTAACGGGCTAGAAGCGACCATGGGTCGCGTTGATGACAAGTTTAGGACAGGCCGTTGACGGGCCGATTTGATAGAGAATGTTGGGCCTTTAGCTGGGCTGGCCCATTATGGTCTGCAGAATCTTGTGGGCCTTTAGCTGGGCCGGCCCATTGTGGTCCGCAAAATCTTGTGGGCCTTTAGCTGGGCCGGCCCATTATGGTCTACAAAATCGTGTGGGCCTTTAGCTGGGTCGGCCCATTATGGTCCACTAAATTTTATGGGCCTTTAGCTGGGCCGGCCCATTATGGTCCGCTAAATCTTATGGGCCTTCGGTTGGGCCGGCCCATTTAAACTTTGTGGGCCACTTTTGGGTCGGTCCACGTGTCAACATATCATAGGCCCATCTCGGCCGTTGGATGAGTGACACCTGTGACAACGCGGAGCTGACGTGTGCATCCGTCAGCCAATGAGAATTTTACACGTGGAAAATCGGCATTGGTCGTGGCTGTTAACAGGTTATCGGATCCAAAATCCGACCCGATAGCTAAAGGGCGTTCCGTTACGGTGGATGCCACGTGTCGGTCACCCTTGATGAAAGCACTTCTATGACGCGTGATTTATCGTCATGGAAGTGGACAGTTCCGTGATGATAATTTTGGCAATGTCATGGAACACTTCTACGACAGCACAGGTATGACTATCTTGATTCTGTCATAAATTTTTCATGGATGTACATGCATGACAGAAAACGCGACCTACTGTGACAAACACATATCATCACGAAAGTGTATTTTTTTTGTAGTGCATGTCGATGAGTATGACAACCGGCAGGAGCCATAGGAGTTGTCTTAATTTATTGTATGACCTGCGTGTCAATGAAAACGCCATGTAATTACTTTACTTTATTGCTAACTGTTAGCTATAGTAGTAGAAGTAATAGTTGGCGAGACAACTCCATGAAGACACGATGATGGAGATCATGGTGTCATGCCGGTGACGATGATGATCATGGCGCCCCAAAGATGGAGATCAAAAGGAGCAAAATGATATTGGCCATATCATGTCACTATTTGATTAAATGTGATGTTTATCATGTTTTTACATCTTATTTGCTTAGAACGACGGTAGCATAAATAAGATGATCCCTCATTAAAATATCAAGAATTGTGTTCCCCCTAACTGTGCACCGTTGCTATGGTTCGTTGTTCCGAAGCACCACGTGATGATCGGGTGTGATAGGTTCTAACGTTCGCATACAAGGGTGTAAGCCAGATTTACACACGCAATACACTTAGGTTGACTTGACAAGCCTAGCATGTACAGACATGGCCTCAGAACACAGAAGACCGAAAGGTCGAACATGAGTCGTATAGAAGATACGATCAACATGAAGATTTTCACCGATGATGACTAGTCCGTCTCACGTGATGATCGGACACGGCCTAGTTGACTTGTATCATGTATCACTTAGATGACTAGAGGGATGTCTATCTGAGCGGGAGTTCATTAAATAATTTGATTAGATGAACTTAATTATCATGAACATAGTCTAAAACTTTGCAATATGTCTTGTAGATCAAATGTCCCACGCTAATGTTGCCCTTAACTTCAACGCGTTCCTAGAGAAAACCAAGCTGAAAGACAATGGTAGCAACTACACGGACTGGGTCCATAACCTGAGGATTATCCTCATAGCTGCCAAGAAAGCATACGTCCTTGAAGCACCGCTAGGTGATGCACCTGTTTTCCCAGCAACTCAAGACGTTATGAACGCCTGGCAGTCGCGTAGTGATGATTACTCCCTGGTTCAGTGCGGCATGCTTTACAGCTTAGAACCGGGGCTCCAAAAGCATTTTGAGCAGCACGGAGCATATGAGATGTTCCAAGAGCTGAAAATGGTTTTCCAAACTCATGCCCGGGTCAAGAGATATGAAGTCTCCAACAAGTACTATAGTTGTAAGATGGAGGAGAATAGTTCTGTCAGTGAGCACATACTCAAAATGTCTGGGTTGCACATCCGCTTATCTCAGCTGGGAGTTAATCTCCCGGATGATGCGGTCATTGACAGAATCCTTCAGTCGCTCCCACCTAGCTACAAGAGCTTTGTGATGAACTTCAATATGCAGGGGATGGAAAAGACCATTCCTGAGATATATTCAATGCTGAAATCAGCGGAGGTGGAGATCAAAAAGGAACATCAAGTGTTGATGGTGAATAAAACCACTAAGTTCAAGAAAGGCAAGGGTAAGAAGAACTTCAAGAAGGATGGCAAGGGAGTTGCCACGCCCGGTAAGCAAGTTGCCAGGAAGGAGCCAAAGCATGGACCCAAGCCTGAGACTGAGTGCTTTTATTGCAAGGGAAACGGTCACTGGAAGCGGAACTGCCCCAAGAACTTAGCGGATAAGAAGACTGGCAATACCAAATGTATATGTGATATACATGTTATTGATGTGTACCTAACCAGCGCTCATAGTAGCTCCTGGGTATTTGATACCGGTGCGGTTGCTCATATTTGTAACTAAAAACAGGAGTTGCGGAATAAGCGGAGACTGGCGAAGGACGAGGTGACGATGCACGTCGGGAATGGTTCCAAGGTCGATGTGATCTCCGTCGGCACGCTGCCTCTACATTTACCTACGGGATTAGTTTTAAACCTCAATAATTGTTATTTAGTACCAGCTTTGAGCATGAACATTGTATCTGAATCTCGTTTAATGCGAGATGGTTACTCATTTAAATCCGAGAATAATGGTTGTTCCATTTATTTGAGAGATATGTTTTATGGTCATGCCCCACTGGTCAATGGTTTATTCTTGTTTAATCTCAAACGTGATGTTACACATGTTCATAGTGTGAATGCCAAGAAGTGTAAGGTTGATAATGATAGTCCCACATACTTGTGGCACTGCCGCCTTGGTCACATTGGTGTCAAGCGCATGAAGAAACTCCATGCAGATGTACTTTTGGAGTCTCTTGATTATGAATCATTTGACACGTGCGAACCATGCCTCATGGGAAAAATGACCAAGACTTCGTTCTCCAGAACAATGGATCAAGCAAACAACTTATTGGAAATCATACATACTGACGTGTGCGGTCCAATGAGCGTTGAGGCCCGCGGTGGCTATCGTTATGTTCTCACCCTCACAGATGACTTGAGTACATATGGATATGTCTACTTAATGAAACACAAGTCTGAGACCTTTGAAAAGTTCAAGGAATTTCAGAATGAGGTAGAGAATCAACATGACAGGAAAATAAAGTTCTTACGATCAGATCGTGGGGGAGAATATTTAAGTCACGAATTTGGCACACACTTAAGGAAAATGTGGAATTGTTTCACAACTCACGCCGCCTGGAACACCTCAGCGTAATGGTGTGTCCGAACGTAGTAATCGCACTCTGTTGGACATGGTGCGATCTATGATGTCTCTTACCGACCTACCGCTATCATTTTGGGGATATGCTTTAGAGACTGTCGCATTCACTTTAAATAGGGCTCCGTCGAAATCCGTTGAGATGACACCGTATGAATTACGGTTTGGGAAGAAACCTAAGCTGTCGTTTCGAAAAGTTTGGGGATGCGATGCTTATGTCAAGAAACTTCAACCTGAAAAGCTCGAACCCAAGTCGAAAAAATGCGTCTTCATAGGATACCCTAAGGAAACTATTGGGTATACCTTCTACCTCAGATCCGAAGGCAATTTCTTTGTTGCCAAGAATGGATCCTTTATGGAGAAAGAGTTTCTCTCGAAAGAAGTAAGTGGGAGGAAAGTAGAACTTGATGAAGTACTGCCTCTTGAACCGGAAAGTAGCGCAGCTCAAGAAAATGTTTCGGTGGTGCCTGCACCGACTAGAGAGGGAGTTAATGATGATGATCAAGGGACTTCGGATCAAGTTGCTACTGAACTTCGTAGGTCCACAAGGACACGTTCCGCACCAGAGTGGTACGGCAACCCTGTCCTAGAAATCATGTTTTTAGACAACGGTGAACCTTCGAACTATGAAGAAGCGATGGCGGGCCCGGATTCTGACAAATGGGTGGAAGCCATGAAATCCGAGATAGGATCCATGTATGAAAACGAAGTATGGACTTTGACTGACTTGCCCGATGATCGGCGAGCCATAGAAAATAAATGGATCTTTAAGAAGAAGACAGACGCGGAAGGTAATGTGACCATCTATAAGGCTCGGCTTGTCGCTAAGGGTTATCGACAAGTTCAAGGGGTTGACTACGATGAGACTTTCTCACCCGTAGTGAAGCTGAAGTCCGTCCGAATCATGTTAGCAATTGCCGCATTCTATGATTATGAGATATGGCAAATGGACGTCAAAACGACATTCCTTAATGGTTTCCTTAAGGAAGAACTATATATGATGCAGCCAGAAGGTTTTGTCGATCCTAAGAATGTTGACAAGGTGTGCAAGCTCCAACGCTCAATCTATGGGCTGGTGCAAGCATCTCGGAGTTGGAACATTCTATTTGTTGAGATGATCAAAGCGTTTGGGTTTACGCAGACTTATGGAGAAGCATGTGTTTACAAGAAAGTGAGTGGGAGCTCTGTAGCATTTCTCATATTATATGTGGATGACATACTATTGATGGGAAATGATACATAATTCTTGGAAAGCATAAAGGCCTACTTGAATAAGTGTTTTTCAATGAAGGACCTTCGAGAAGCTGCTTATATATTAGGCATCAAGATCTATAGAGATAGATCGAGACGCCTCATTGTTCTTTCACAAAGCATGTACCTTGACAAGATATTGAAGAAGTTCAATATGGATCAGTCTGTATTGCAAGGTGTGAGATTGAGCACGGCTCAATGCCCAACCACAGCAGAAGATAGAGAAAAGATGAGTGTCATCCCCTATGCCTCGGCCATAGGGTCTATTATGTATGCCATGCTGTGTACCAGACCTGATGTAAACCTTGTCGTAAGTTTGGTAGGAAGGTACCAAAGTAATCCCGGCATGGAACACTGGACAGCGGTCAAGAATATCCTGAAGTACCTGAAAAGGACTAAGGATATGTTTCTCGTTTATGGAGGTGACGAAGAGCTCGTCGTAAAGGGTTACGTCGATGCTAGCTTCGACACAGATCTGGATGACTCCAAGTCACAAACCAGATACGTGTATATTTTGAATGGTGGGGCAGTAAGCTGGTGCAGTTGCAAGCAAAGCGTTGTGGCGGGATCTACATGTGAAGCGGAGTACATGGCAGCCTTGGAGGCAGCACAAGAAGCAGTGGGTGAAGGAGTTCATCACCGACCTAGGAGTCATACCCAATGCATCAGGCTCGATGACTCTCTTCTGTGACAACACTGGAGCCATTGCCCTTGCCAAGGAGCCCAGGTTTCACAAGAAGACCAGGCATATCAAGCGTCGCTTCTACTCCATTCGAGAAAATGTTCAAGATGGAGACATAGAGATTTGTAAAGTGCATACGGACCTGAATGTCATAGATCTGTTGACTAAACCTCTTCCACGAGCAAAACGTGATCAACACCAGATCTCTATGGGTGTTCGATTCATCACAATGTAACTAGAATATTGACTCTAGTGCAAGTGGGAGACTGTTGGAAATATGCCCTAGAGGCAATAATAAAATGGTTATTATTATATTTCCTTGTTCATGATAATTGTCTATTGTTCATGTTATAATTGTGTTATCCGGAAATCGTAATACATGTGTGAATACATAGACCACAACATGTCCCTAGTGAGCCTCTAGTTGACTAGCTCGTTGATCAATAGATGGTTACAGTTTCCTAACTATGGACATTGGATATCATTGATAACGGGATCACATCATTAGGAGAATGATGTGATGGACAAGACCCAATCCTAAGCATAGCACAAGATCGTGTAGTTCGTCTGCTAAAGCTTTTCTAATGTCAAGTATCTTTTTCCTTAGACCATGAGATTGTGCAACCCCCGGATACCATTGGAGTACTTTGGGTGTGCCAAACGTCACAACGTAACTGGGTGGCTATAAAGGTACACCGCGGGTATCCACGAAAGTATATGTTTGGTTGGCACGAATCGAGACTGGGATTTGTCATTCCGTATGACAGAGAGGTATCTCTGGGCCCACTCGATAGGATATCATCATAATGAGCTCAGTGTGATCAAGGAGTTGATCACGGGATGATGTGTTGCGGAACGAGTAAAGAGCTTTGCCGTAACGAGATTGAACAAGGTATTGATAACCCACAAGTATAGAGGATTGCAACATTTTTCGAGGGTAGAGTATTCAACCCAAATTTATTGATTCGACACAAGGGGAGCCAAAGAATATTCTCAAGTATTAGCAGCTGAGTTGTCAATTCAACCACACCTGGAAACTTAATATCTGCAGCAAAGTATTTAGTAGCAAAGTAATATGATAGTAGTGGTAATGGTAGCAAAAGGTAATGATAGCAAAAGTAATGTTTTTGGTATTTTGTAGAGATGATAGCAATAGCAACGGAAAAGTAAATAAGCGAAGAACAATATATGGAAAGCTCGTAGGCCATGGATCGGTGATATAGAATTATGCCGGATGTGGTTCATCATGTAACAGTCATAACCTAGGGTGACACAGAACTAGATCCAAGTCATCAATGTAATGTAGGCATGTATTCCAAATATAGTCATACGTGCTTATGGAAAAGAACTTGCATGACATCTTTTATCCTACCCTCCCGTGGCAGCGGGGTCCTAGCGGAAACTAAGGGATATTAAGGCATCCTTTTAATAGAGTACCGGACCAAAGCATTAACACATAGTGAATACATGAACTCCTCAAACTACGGTCATCACCGGTAAGTATCCCGATTATTGTCACTTCGGGGTTAACGGATCATAACACATAATAGGTGACTATAGACTTGCAAGATAGGATCAAGAACTCTCATATATTGATGAAAACATATTAGGTTCAGATCTGAAATCATGGCACTCGGGCCCTAGTGACAAGCATTAAGCATAGCAAAGTCATAGCAACATCAATCTCAGAACATAGTGGATACTAGGGATCAAGCCCTAACAAAACCAACTCGATTACATGATAAATCTCATCCAACCCATCACCATCCAGCAAGCCTACAATGGAATTACTCACGCACGGCGGTGATCATCATGAAATTGGTGATGGAGGATGGTTGATGACGACAATGTCGACGGATTCCCCTCTCTGGAGCCCTGAACAGACTCCAGATCAGCCCTCCCGGGAGGTTTTAGGGCTTGGTGGTGGCTCTGTATCGTAAAACACGATGAATCCTTCTCTCTGATTTTTTTCTCCCCGAAAGCAAATATATAGAGTTGGATTTGAGGACGGAGGAGCTCCTAGGGGGGCAGGCGCGCCCCCCCCCTCGTGGATACGGTGTGGGCCCCCTGGTCTTCATCTTTTGCAAGGATTTTTATTATTTCCAAATAGACGTTCCATGAAGTTTCAGGTCATTCCGAGAACTTTTGTTTCTGCACATAAATAACACCATGGCAATTCTGCTGAAAATAGTGTCAGTCCGGGTTAGTTCCGTTCAAATCATGCAAGTTAGAGTCCAAAATAAGGGCAAACGTGTTTGGAAAAGTAGATACGACGGAGACGTATCAACTCCCCCAAGCTTAAACCTTTGCTTGTCCTCAAGCAATTCAGTTGATAAACTGAAAGTGATAAAGAAAAACTTTTACAAATTCTGTTTGCTCTTGTTGTTGTAAATATGTAAAGCCAGCATTCAAGTTTTAGCAAAGATTATGAACTAACCATATTCACAATAACGCATAGGTCTCATGTTTACTCATATCAATGGCATAATCAACTAGCGAGCAATAATAATAAATCTCGGATTACAACACTTTCTCAAAACAATCGTAATATGATATAACAAGATGGTATCTCGCTAGCCCTTTCTGAGACTGCAAAACATAAATGCAGAGCACCTTTAAAGATCAAGGACTGACTAGACATTGTAATTCATGGTAAAAGAGATCCAGTCAAGCCATACTCAATGTAAACTAACAGTAATGAATGCAAATGACAGCAGTGCTCTCCAACTGGTGATTTTTAGTAAGAGGATGATGACTCAACATGAAAGTAAATAGATAGGCCCTTCGCAAAGGGAAGCGGGGATTTGTAGAGGTGCCAGAGCTCAGTTTTGAAATAGAGGTGAATACTATTTTGAGCGGTATACTTTCATTGTCAACATAACAACCAAGAGATGGTGATATCTTCCATGATACACACAACACATTATAGGCGGTTCCCAAACAGAATGGTAAAGTTTATACTCCCCCTCCACCAACAAGCATCAATCCATGGCTTGCTCGAAACAACGAGTGCCTCCAACTAACAAGAGTCCCAAGGGGAGTTTTGTTTGCAATTATTTTGATTTGATTTGCATAAAGCATGGGACTGGGCATCCCGATGACCAGCCATTTTCTCGCGAGTGAGGAGCGGAGTCCACTCCTCTTGAGAATAACCCGCCTAACATGGAAGATACAGACAGCCCTAGTTGATTCATGAGCTATTCGAGCATACAAAACATGATATTTATTTGAAGGTTTAGAGTTTGGCACATACAAATTTACTTGGAACGGCAGGTAGATACTGTATATAGGTAGGTATGGTGGACTCATATGGAACAACTTTGGGGTTTATGGAGTTGGATGCACAAGCAGTATTCCTGCTTAGTACAGGTGAAGGCTAGCAAAAGATTGGGTAGGATATAATCCACCATGAACAAGGCTATGTTGATTTTGTTTCAACTACATGCGTGAACATGTGCCAAGTCAAGTCACTTAAATCATTCAGAGGAGGATACCACCCTATCATACCACATCACAACCATTTTAATAACATGTTGGCACGTAAGGTAAACCATTATAAGCTCCTAGCTAATCATGCATGGCATAAGAAATTATGATCTCTAGTTGTCATTGCAAACATGTTTATTCATAATAGGCTGAATCAGGAACGGTGAACTAATCATATTTACAAAAACAAGAGAGGTTGAGTTCATACCAGCTTTTCTCATCTCAAGCAGTCCATCATATATCGTCATAATTGCCTTTCACTTGCACGACCGAACGATGTGGATAATAATAATAGTGCACGTGCATTGGACTAAGCTGGAATCTGCAAGCATTCAATTCAAGAGAGAAGACAAGGTGATATGGGCTCTTTTGTCAGATCAACAATAATGCATATAAGAGCCACTCCAACAATTTAAACATGGTCTTCTCTTATCGACCCCCAAAGAAAAGAAAAGAAATAAAACTATTTACACGGGAAAGCTCCCAACAAGTAAAAGAAGAACAGGAAATCGTTTTGGGTTTTCATTTTAATGACTACTGCAAGCATGGAAAGTAAACTAATTAAAAGCTACAACTATTTTTTTGTTTTTCTTAAGGTTTATTAAACACACAAGAAGAAAGCATAAAAAGGGAAATAAACTAGCATGGATGATACAATGAAAAAGTATGAGCACCGACATCTAGCAATGAGTGTGTGAACATGAATGTATTGTCGGTGGGAAATACATACTCCCCCAAGCTTAGGATTTTGGCCTAAGTTGGTCTATGGCCACGGTTGGCCTGGCGGATATCCATAGTAATAGTTGGGGTCGTACTGCGAAGAAGAAGACTCTGATTGCCACTGGTTGGCAATCATCTCCGGATCCCAATGGTAATTAGACTGTCGTGGAGGATCAACTTGTGGTTCCGACTTTGGCTCTGTGGCTGATGTAGGGTTCCGGTAGGCGTGAATAGCCTCTAACGGAACAAGGTACTGGCCTGCAGATAAATCAAACAAGGAAGGATCAGGCAGGGTAATAGTCTCAGGATGATGTTTATGAAAGAACAATTTGTATTTAAGCTCCCCTTCCCTATTCTTAACAATAAAATCATGTGCCGCCATACTGTTATAATCTAAATAAACATGGGGCGGCAATTTTTCTTCCTTCTCATAATGCCTAATAGGTATGTTAAAATGTGCAGCTAGGCGTGAAGCATAGATGCCTCCAAAGATGGGGCCCTTTGTACGGTTCAGACTTAATCGTTTAGCAATAATACCGCCCATACTAACAGAGTTATCAGAGAATAAACCTTGGAAGAAAATAATAATATCAGGAACACTAAGATTTCCACAGTTTCCGCGACCAATTAAGCAACGACTAGCAAATATTGCAAAGTAGGGTAAAACAGGATATGCTAGTGATTCGTGCATCGGAAACCTTCCTCGTTTCCCCCCATAGTGATGGTATCAATAAACCCATCCACATCACCGCGATGTGGTTCCTCTATCGTGCCCTCAAAATGGATTAAACAAACCCGACAAAAATCATAAAGTGACATCTCCTTATGCTCATCATATAAATAAAACTCCACCGTAGGTGGTGAACTCTTAGCATGGAAATGAAAGTTTTGCACAAAGATATTTGTGAGTAAGAGATACTGTTCGCGTTGGTCGTGGAGGAAGGCGGTGAGGCCTGCATTCTCAGCCAATTCATAAAGATCATCATAAATCCCGACTGCTCTCAAGAAATCATCGGAAGGCCATTCACACAGCCGAACCTCCGTGGTGCGAGGCAGATTATATTTGGGCTTCTTTGCTTTTTCATTTTGCTTTTCCTTCGAGCTTCGGCTCGATGAGCCCCTCAAAAATCTCTTCATTATTTTCTGAAAAATTCTGAAATTTTTAGTAGCTTCAAAATAAAAGTGAACCAAACTCAATAAAATTGATAGCAACTACTCCTACAAGTGCCTAGAGCCTATATCATGCATCAAAACTACTTTTGACCATATAAATTTGACATGCAAGCTCAAGAATAGGGTCACCTAAGTAGAAAAAATTTGCAATGAATAAAGCACTAGAAAAAAACTAATTGGACCAATGGAGGAGTCACATACCAAGGAACAATCTCCCCAAGCAGTTTTGTGAGAGGTGCTTTGAGCAAGGAGATTGAAAATCGCAGCAAAATGAGCTAGAACTCGTGCTTGAGCTGGATATTCGTGTTTGTGAGAGGAAGAAGAAGTGTGTGGGTGCAGGAATAAGTGGAGGAGGGCCACCGTGGGCCCACGAGGCAAGGGGCACGCCCAGGGGGTAGGGCACGCCCTCCATCCTCGTGGCCAGGTGGATGCCCCCCGTGCTGTGTTCTCGGTGCCAAATATTCTCAAATGTTCCAGAAAAAATATATTTAAATTTCAGGGCATTTGGAGAACTTTTATTTTCGGGGTATTTTTATATTGCATGGATAAATCAGATAACAGACGGAAAATACTTATTTTTATTTTATTTAATATAAATAACAGAAAGTAAAAGGAGGGTACAGATGGTTGTGCCTTCTAGTTTCATCCATCTCATGCTCATCAAAAGGGATCCACTAACAAGGTTGATCAAGTCTTGTTAACGAACTCATTCCGAATAACATGGAACCGAAGAAATTTTGAATAACATTATGTTACCTCAACGGGGATATGCACATCCCCAATAATAAGAATATCATATTTCTTTTTGACAGTAGGTAGAGGAAATTCAAAACCTCCAAAAATAATCGATGGAATTTTTCCAATAGAATTGATACTGTGGACTTGAGGTTGTTTCCTCAGAAAGTGTACCGTATGCTCATTACCATTAACATGAAAAGTGACATTGCCTTTAGTGCAATCAATAATAGCCCCTGCAATATTCAAAAAGGGTCTTCCAAGAATAATAGACATACTATCGTCCTCGGGAATATCAAGAATAACAAAGTCTGTTAAAATAGTAACGTTTGCAACTACAACAGGCACATCCTCACAAATACCGACAGGTATAGTAGTTGATTTATCAGCCATTTGCAAAGATATTTCAGTAGGTGTCAACTTATTCAAATCAAGTCTATGATATAAAGAGAGAGGCATAACACTAACACCGGCTCCAAGATCACATAAAGTAGTTTTAACATAGTTTCTTTTAATGGAGCATGGTATAGTGGGTACTCCTGGATCTCCAAGTTTCTTTGGTATTCCACCCTTAAAAGTATAATTAGCAAGCATGGTGGAAATTTCAGCTTCCGGTGTCTTTCTTTTATTTTTAACAATATCTTTAATATACTTAGCATAAGGATTCATTTTGAGCATATCAGTTAATCGCATACACAAAAAGATAGGTCTAATCATTTCAGCAAAGCGCTCAAAATCCTCATCATCCTTTTTCTTGGATGGTTTGGGAGGAAAAGGCATGGGTTTCCGAACCCATGGTTCTCTTTCCTTTCCATGTTTCCTAGCAACAAAGTCTTTCTTATCATAACGTTGATTCTTTGATTGTGGGTTATCAAGATCAACAACAGGTTCAATGTCTATATCATTATCATTACTAGGTTGAGCATCATCATGAACATTATTATTAGCATTATCACTAGTTTCAGGTTCGTTACCAGATTGTGTTTCAGTATCAGAAATAGAAATATCATTTGGATTCTCAGGTGTTTCAGCAATAGGTTCACTAGAAGCATGCAAAGTACTATCATTTTTCTATTTCTTCCTTTTAGAAGGACTAGGTGCATCTATACTATTTCTCTGAGAATCTTGATCAATTCTCTTAGGGTGGCCTTCAGGATATAGAGGTTCCTGAGTCATTTTACCACCTCTAGTCATAACTCTAACAACATTATCATTATTCTTACTATTCAATTCATTGAGCAAATCATTTTGAGCCTTAAGTACTAGTTCTACTTGAGTGGTAACCATAGAAGCATGTTTACTAATAAGTTTAAGTTCACCTTTGACATTAGCCATATAATCACCCAAGTGTTCAAGCATATTGGAATTGTATTTCAATTGTCTACCAAAATAAGCATTGAAGTCTTCTTGCTTAACCATAAATTTATCAAACTCATCTAAGCATGGGCTAGCAAACTTAGTAAATGGGATTTCAGCTTTATCATATCTATAGAGAGAATTTACCTTTACTACCTATTTCGGGTTATCAAGACCATGTACTTCTTCAATAGGTAATGGATTAAGATCATATGTTTCTTCAATTGGTGGTAAATTAAGACCATGTATTTCTTCAATAGGAGGTAAATTCTAGACATCTTCAGCTTTAATACCTTTTTATTTCATAGATTTCTTTGCCTCTTGCATATCTTCAGGACTGAGAAATAGAATACCCCTCTTCTTCGGAGTTGGTTTAGGAGTAGGCTCGAGAGCTGGCTCAGGAAGTGTCCAATTATTTTCATTTTTCAACATATTATTCAATAGAATTTCAGCTTCATCCGGTGTTCTTTCCCTGAAAACAGAACCAGCACAACTATGCAGGTAATATCTGGAAGCACGGGTTAGTCCATTATAAAAGATATCAAGTATTTCATTTTTCTTAAGAGGATGATCAGGCAAAGCATTAAGTAATTGGAGAAGCCTCCCCCAAGCTTGTGGGAGACTCTCTTCTTCAATTTGCACAAAATTATATATATCCCTCAAAGCAGCTTGTTTCTTATGAGCTGGGAAATATTTAGCAGAGAAGTAATAAATCATATCCCCGGGACTACGCACACAACCAGGATCAAGAGAATTAAACCATATCTTAGCATCACCATTTAATGAGAAGGAAATATTTTAAGGATATAAAAGTAGCGAGTTCTCTCATCATTAGTGAACAGGGTGGCTATATCATTTAATTTAGTAAGATGTGCCACAACAGTTTCAGATTCATATCCATGAAAAGGATCAAATTCAACCAAAGTAATTATATCAGGATCAACAGAGAATTCATAATCCTTATTAGTAACACAGATAGGTGAAGTAGCAAAAGCAGGGTCAGGTTTCATTCTAGCATTAAGAGACTGCTGCTTCCATTTAGCTAATAACCTCTTGAGCTCGTATCTATCTTTGCAAGATAAAATAGCTAGAGCAGCTTCTTTTTCAAAAAAACTCAGGAATAATAGGTGATTCATATTCATTAGAGGGAGAGTCTTCATCATCACTTTCATCAATATTATTAGATTCAATATTTTCATTCTCTCTAACCCTAGCAAGTTGTTCATCAAGAAATTCACCAAGTGGCACAGTAGTATCAAGCATAGAAGTAGTTTCATCATAAGTATCATGGATAGCAGAAGTGGCATCATCAATAACATGCGACATATCAGAACGAATATCAGAAGCAGGTTTAGGTGTCGCAAGCTTACTCAAAACAGAAGGTGAATCAAATGCAGAGCAAGATGGCAGTTCCTTACCTCCCCTCATGGTTGAGGGATAAATCTTGGTTTTTGGATCTCTCAAGTTCTTCATAATGATAAGCAGATATAAATCCGAAGTGACTCAAAGATTAGAGCTATGCTCCCCGGCAATGGCGCCAGAAAATAGTCTTGATAACCACAAGTATAGGGGATCGCAACAGTTTTCGAGGGTAGAGTATTCAACCCAAATTTATTGATTCGACACAAGGGGAGCCAAATAATATTCTCAAGTACTAGCAGCTGAGTTGTCAATTCAACCACACCTGGAAACTTAATATCTGCAGCTAAGTATTTAGTAGCAAAGTAATATGATAGTAGTGGTAACGGTAGCAAAAGGTAATGATAGCAAAAGTAATGTTTTTGGTATTTTGTAGTGATGATAGAAATAGCAACGGAAAAGTAAATAAGCGAAGAACAATATATGGAAAGCTCGTAGGCAACGGATCGGTGATAGAGAATTATGCCGGATGCGGTTCATCATGTAACAGTCATAACCTAGGGTGACACAGAACTAGCTACAATTCATCAATGTAATGTAGGCATGTATTCCAAATATAGTCATACGTGCTTATGGAAAAGAACTTGCATGACATCTTTTGTCCTACCCTCCTGTGGCAGCGGGGTCCTAGCGGAAACTATGGGATATTAAGGCCTCCTTTTAATAGAGTACCGGACCAAAGCATTAACACATAGTGGATACATGAACTCCTCAAACTACGGTCATGTGACGCCCCCGATTCAATCGTACACTAATCATGCACGCAAATGTGTACGATCAAGATCAGGGACTCACGGGAAGATATCACAACACAACTCTACAAATAAAATAAGTCATACAAGCATCATAATACAAGCCAGGGGCCTCGAGGGCTCGAATACAAGTGCTCGATCATAGACGAGTCAGCGGAAGCAACAATATCTGAGTACAGACATAAGTTAAACAAGTTTGCCTTAAGAAGGCTAGCACAAACTGGGATACAGATCGAAAGAGGCGCAGGCCTCCTGCCTGGGATCCTCCTAAACTACTCTAGGTCGTCGTCAGCGGGCTGCACGTAGTAGTAGGCACCTCCGGTGTAATAGGGGTCGTCGTCGACGATGGCGTCTGGCTCCAGGGCTCCAGCATCTGGTTGCGACAACCAGGTAGAAGGGAAAGGGGAAAAGAGGGAGAAAAGCAACCGTGAGTACTCATCCAAAGTACTCGCAAGCAAGGAGCTACACTACATATGCATGGGTATATGTGTAAAGGGCCATATCGGTGGACTGAACTGCAGAATGCCAGAATAAAAGGGGGATAGCTAATCCTGTCGAAGACTACGCTTCTGGCAGCCTCCGTCTTGCAGCATGTAGAAGAGAGTAGACTGAAGTCCTCCAAATAGCATCTCCAAGTAGCATCTCCAAGTAGCATCTCCAGTAGCATCGCATAGCATAATCCTACCCGACGATCCTCTCCTCGTCGCCCTGTAGAAAAGCGATCACCGGGTTGTATCTGGCACTTGGAAGGGTGTGTTTTATTAAGTATCCGGTTCTAGTTGTCATAAGGTCAAGGTACAACTCCAAGTCGTCCTGTTACCGAAGATCACGGCTATTCGAATAGATTAACTTCCCTGCAGGGGTGCACCACATAGCCCAACACGCTCGATCCCATTTGGCCGGACACACTTTCCTGGGTCATGCCCGGCCTCGGAAGATCAACACGTCGCAGCCCCACCTAGGCACAACAGAGAGGTCAGCACGCCGGTCTAAATCCTATGCGCGCAGGGGTCTGGGCCCATCGCCCATTGCACACCTGCACGTTGCGTACGCGGCCGGTGAAGCAGACCTAGCACCTCCATTACAAGGAAGTGCGTTACGCAGTCCAACCCGGCGCGCGCCACTCCGTCGCTGACGTCAAGAAGGCTTCGGCTGATACCACGACGCCGGGATACCCATAACTACTCCCGCGTAGATGGTTAGTGTGTATAGGCTCGTAGCCGACTCAGATCAAATACCAAGATCTCGTTAAGCGTGTTAAGTATCCGCGAACGCCGAACAGGGCCAGGCCCACCTGTCTCCTAGGTGGTCTCAACCTGCCCTGCCGCTCCACCACAAAGTAACAGTCGGGGGCCGTCGGGAACCCAGGCCCACCTCTACCGGGATGGAGCCACCTGTCCTTTCAGCCCCCAACTCCGAACAGTATCACAGGTAATGTAACAGTGTAAAGTATATAGTATATGCCCGTGATCACCTCCCGAAGTGATCACAGCCCAGTAGTATAGCATGGCAGACGGACAAGAGTGTAGGGTCACTGATGGAACACTAGCATCCTATACTAAGCATTTAGGATTGCGGGTAAGGTATCAATGACTGTAGCAGCAATGACAGGCTATGCATCAGAATAGGATTAACGAAAAGCAGTAACATGCTACACTACTCTAATGCAAGCAGTATAGAGAAGAGTAGGCGATATCTGGTGATCAAAGGGGGGGCTTGCCTGGTTGCTCTGGCAAGAGAGAGGGTCGTCAACTCCGTAGTCGAACTGGTCAGCAGCAGCGTCGGTCTCGTAGTCTACCGGAGAGAAGAGGGGGAAGAAATAATGAATACAGAGCAAACAAAGCACCACAAAATATATCAAGGCAATACGCGGTGTTCGGTGTGCCCTAACGCGGTAGTAGGTGATACCGGTGAAGGGGGAAAAAACCCCGGGAAAGTATTCCCGGTGTTTCGTGTTTTCGGGCAGAGGAGCCGGAGGGGGAAAGTTGCGGGTTCGATAGGTTAGGGGTGTGTGGCGGACGAACGGACCGCGTATCCGGATTCGTCTCGTCGTTCTGAGCAACTTTCATGTTGAAAATATTTTAATCTGAGTTACGGATTAAAAGATATGATTTTCTAAAGATTTTATTAATTTCTGGAATTTAATTAATTATTTAATTAATTCGAAATTGGATTTATGACATCAGCATGATGTCATGCTGACGTCAGCAGTCAGCGTTGACCGTTGACCTGGTCAACCTGACATGTGGGGTCCGCATGTCATAGACTGAACAGGCTAATCAGGTTTTAATTAAGTTAACTAGTGATTAGATTAATTTAATCAGGATTAGTTAAGTTAATTAATTCTTTAGTTAATTAATTAATATTTTAATTTTTATTATTTATTTATTATTTTCTTTTACATTTTCTGTTAAAACGTTATATGCGTTGGGCCCCTCTGGTCAGTGGCACAGAGGCCCTAGCAGGTCGGGCCAACGGGCACCGATAGCGGGCGGGGGCGTCGGACGTGCCCGAGCAGGCGCACGCCCAGTACTGGCGGACCCGGCAGGGCACCGGTGCAGGGGAGGTCAGTGGGCATGGCGAGGCCATTGCCGGAGCAGGGTCCGGCCAACGGCGGCGACGGAACTACAGAGGCGGGGCGGAGGGTAGTGGCCGGACGCGGCCACGACGGGCGCGCGCGGGCAGGCGAGTAGGGCCGTGGGGAGCGGCGGTGCTCGGCGGGAGTGGCGGTGGTGAGCACGGCCGGAGAGGGAGGCGATGCGCGGGCGCGCGCGTCGGGCGTGGCCGGCGCGGCACGAGCGCAGCTAGGCCGTGGCCATGGTGGGGGGGAGCCACGGGATGCGGTGGCTGCTTCACGGAGAGAGGAGGACGACCGGGGGTTGCTCACCCGCGTTGAAGGGAAGGCCTGATGCAGGGGGTACGCGACGGCGGGGCGAGGTGGCAGCGACGGCGAACGGCGTTGGCGTCGGGGCGTCGTTGGGGAGGAGGATGGGGACGGTTGCATCCCGGCGGTGAGGCGGCGTCAGCGCGGTCGACGAGCGACGGGCGCAGCGTCAGCAGGCGTTGGCCTACAAGGAGGACGTGGCGGGGGCTTGACGGATGAGCTGCGAGGCGTCCGGCGACGCGGGGGGGGGGGTCTCCGGGCGGCGAATGGCAGGTCAGGCGCGGTGTTGGGGCTCCCAGATCGGGAGGGGGAGGAGGCGAGGAGGACGGCGTCAGAGTGGGCGCCGGCGACGGGGTGTCGGGTGGAGGGGATCGAACAGGGGGCGCCCCTCCTATGGGTGAGTGGGTGACGGCGCAGGGAGGGAACGAGGGAGAGTGGGGATCGTGGGGGGATGTGGGAGGTGTCGGTGGGGTTACGGGTTAGGGTTCGGTGGTGGGGAGGCCTAAGTAGGCCAGAGGCGTGGGCCGGCCTGGCTGGGCCATGGCCCAGTTGGGCCAAGGGTCCAGTGGGGGGGGTGTATTTATCTCCCCCCATTTCATTTATTTTTGGATTTTGTTTTTATTTCTTTTCTTTTCTGTTTTAATTTTACATTTTAAATACACTAGTTTTATAAAATACATTAGTTGCACCTAAATTAGTGTTAACCAATATGCCACCACCACAATCAACTTGGCACCTAAAATAAATTAGTTTGTAATTGTTTATTATTTAAAAGCATTTAAATAATTGTTCTCGCTGCGTTTTATACATTTTATAGTATTTAAACAATTTTTTTAAAGTGTGGTCTCTTCACCAAAATTACCTTTGCTTTATTTGGCATAACTCAAACATTTTAGTTTTAAAGTTTGGAAACTTTTACCGTTTGATTTGATTTTGAATTTGAATTTGAATCAGTTCTGAACTAACGCGAGATTATCGACAATAATCGAGGTGACATGGCATAATTACCCGAGAGTTACTGTAGCTTGATTACCCGGGCGTCACAATTCTCCTCTACTACAAGAAATCTCGTCCCGAGATTTAAGGAGGGGAGTAAGGGGGAAGGATCTGGTTACGAAAATCTAACGGATCTTCTCGGTCTTGGTTGCTCTTCTCGAAGAGGTCAATCCATTACATTGTTGTCTTCATTCCGCTGTTTCGGGTCATCATGATGAAGTTGTCGTCCTTTCTTCGAGGACTCCATCGTACTTACGAATAGGTAAGGGGCAGCTCAGCTAAGACAGAATGTTTATGAGGGAAACCATCGGGGGTTAACATAAGAATGAGCATAAGATTATCTCTCGAGTTGAACATATAAAATACATCGAGAGCAAGGTACGAAGGTACCATAAGAGGTTCCAAGCGGATAGGTAGTTGCTCGAAGCGTGAACCAGAGTGAGACAGAGGTTCAGAGCAGCGAGAGTAAGTATTGTGTCTGATACCCGAATAGATCACTTGGCAGGTGGCCCGTGAGTTACATACGAAGCCAAGTGTGAGGAATAACATTGACACTAGGGTGTAAAGGAGAGTTAGGTTTCGATCCTGTGAAACTGTGGGTTATGGGCCCACCATGTGGGTTAAACGTTGAAAGAGCGGTGACATCTTGCACGGTTATGATAGCAAGGCATGCCAGAGAATAACCTGTCAGTTATGTCGGTAACAACGTCGGTACCAAGGGCGAGGGACAAAGAGAACCATTTTCCCGCTCGTTGAACGAGGTGGACCATTAGGCAAAGTTCTCGTCCATCGGTGGTTACGAATGTCACCAACAAAAGTAACAGGGTCTTACTGACAGAATTGTACACCGAGGTGTTTTCAAAAGTAGGAGAATATTACTGCTTAGACATCATAGATCACAAGAAAGGTTAAACCAAACAATGGAAAGGAAGATATGATTATCGGATTTAACCAGATCAATGGAAAGGAAAAATGTGTTTAAACACATTTTCCAGGGGTATATCCTTCCCAAGGACAAGCAGATGATATCCATGACAGGATAGTAGGTAGAAAACCATTTTAGGTAAGGGGAGAAAAATTTCATGACATTACCCATACAACGGTGTTTGGATAATTGATAAAGAGAAATTTAGCATTGTGCTTCAAATGTTCTTGGTGATGAACGGAGTACCACAGACATGCTTCAGGTAGCAATGATATGGTGTTTCAATCAAGGGCCCGACTTCGGATACACCAATGATCCATCAGGAGTAACTTATAAAATAAGTCCTACCACTTCCTCCATGAGGAATGGTTATCCTTGCAAAAGAAATCATTATGATAGGTCCTCCAGCCAGGGGGGGGGGGTGCTAGGCATGACATCATGTTACCGGGTCATCAAAGGACAAACAACATAACTCCTGGAAAGTTGTCCCAACCATTATGTCTGACCGAGATTCAGATCCAATTGGTGTCATGATGCCTCAGACTCAGGATGTCCGAGAATAAAAGGCGCAACACAAATCATTGAAATGGCATTGCAAGATTCTCGGGAAATGAACTATGGGAGCGGGTTCCTGAAACAATAGTTCATCATTAAACCAAGGAGAGGTGAGGGGGTGGCTGATTGACTCAGCGACAATTCATTGAGATTTTCAAAAGATGGATTTCCACAATAATGTGAACAAGAAGATGACATTTGTCAGATCAAATGGTATAGTGATGTATGCTCGAGGAAAACATACACAATTAAACATTGGTTGAAAGGTGCACCCGAAATATGGGTTGGGTTGCACGACCAATGTCAGAATGGTGATTCAATAGTCAATAGCCTAAGAATGAACTTTCGACCATTAACTTCAAAAAAAAATAGGGTTGCTAGAAGGAAAGAATCCAAACAACACCATTCACTTGTTGGAATTAACACGGGGACCAAGAAAAATGGTGATGGTGAGAAGTATTTCTATGTCAAGAATTCTCAAGAGGTGGAACAAATCTCAGAACATTCTTGACATAAAGGATGGTAATACTCCAAGGTAAAGAAGAACAATTGCTGGATAGCAAGGAACTCAAGGTATAACACCAAACATGAACAAGCTTGTGTTGGTGGGAGGGCAATAAAGTGGTCGACGATAATACAATGTATCGAGGGCAAGGATGGTATTTCTCATCATGAATTCAATTGATATCCTGGATGAGCTCAGAATGTTGATGATCACGACACCTTTGTCGCGAGAGTTCATGAAGATGTAATCGATCGACGACGACATCAAGTCAAAGTAATGATGAAGTGAAAGGTTATTGGAACCAAGGGTACGACTCAACTCGAAACCAAGCTTGTTGTTCAAGGCGAAATGGTATGACGATGAGGATCGACGTAAGGTTAGTTCATCGTCGAAAATTGTGCTCCGAGAAGAAGGACCCGGTAGCACAGTTAAAATTTAGCATGATAATGATATAGCCGATCAGGCTAGGAATGATGTGATCGGGTACAAACTCGTACTAATAGAAGCTTACCGAAGAGTTGTTGAACCGTAGTGCGGACTCGGTTCAGTTATTGGTGTCTTTGAGTGTTTAATAACTCAGAGCCCGTGAAAAATTGGATTCAGTGGGAATGTAGCACTTGATGAAGAACTCGTTAGAAGATATGCAGTTCCATGATAATCTCGAGATACCAGGGGGGTAATACTCGACGGCAGATCAAGTAGAGGTTGGACCGGGGTATTGCTCTACAGAAGACAAGTGCTAAAACTTGCACGAGAAATGGTATTCAAAAGAGAACATGGTCGGAACCACGATTGCAAAAGGCTAGATCCCTGATATAAGATGAACTTATACCAAAGGAATAACTAATTTAAGAGAAGCTTTAACGACAAGATCTACATCGTGTCCATGGGCATGAACACAAGTTCAAGGTCGACTCCCACTTCTTCAATGTATAACCTCCCATTCACTTCTCGCTTTGATAAAGGCATTAGTGTTGAAAGTGTTACCTGGTGTAATACCAGATGAGTATGACTCGTGAAAACTTTCGAGTTCACACATATTAAGGAAGGCATGCGTTCAACCCGTCAGGGTATCATGGAAACATATACCACAAGCTTCAATAGTAAATATCACAAGCTCGAAAGTAGAGCAAGGTTGAGAAAGTAGATGATACAATTTACCAAAGGCATTATGTATCCAAGGGAAGGCTCACAAGGTTATTGAATATGAAGGACAATGTCGGATAAAATCCATTAAAGGATCTGTCGGTCCATAACAGAGCTGATGTGAGCATCGGCACACAATCAGAGGAAGTAACAATGCAAGGGCATTGGATTATAGAAACAACTGACTAATCCAGAGCTCAAATGCAAAGGAATTATGATTTCCAAATTAAGGGAACAGAATCAATGCTCTGATTAGGGATGGATAAGTTGAATAGCCTTAGGGTACAATCAACGACAATTGGATTGGTCGAGAACCAATTCCAGTTAAAAGAATGGAAGCTCAGCCGGAAAAGTAATTTATAAGGATCAATGATGATTGCGTGTATTCGCAGCATATTGAGTCAACAGACTCAAAATGATAATGACAAGGAATGTCAATAAGATTTCTATACTTATGGGATTAATCATAATGAAAGCAAACAAGAAATTCCAGAGCAATAGGTTGCTGAGGATTTTCGGAATATCGGGTGGTATTTCGAAGACTTTTGTGTAACACATGAACAACTGGGGGATGAGCGGATACTCGATAAGTGCGAGAATTAACCGTAGGGGTATTCAAGTGACAAAGAATAGCAAGGCAGTAAGCTCAAGGGATTATCGAAACAACGACGAGTTTTTCAGGGTATCTTGTAATAACAAGACCACTGGGGATGAATGTAAGAATAACAAATGCAAGTAGTTATCCATAAGGGTTTGCGGTGGAAGGTGAATTGCAAACGCGATGAACACAAGTTCTCGGGTTAACAGTGGAGAGTATCTTCAGGGTCTTCTGGTGCAGCAGACGATCATTAGTAATAAGGGGCTCTTCGGGTGAAAGTGATAACGAGATCCTAATGTTAGTTTTAATAAACTTCATTTAACCCGAATAGAGGAGAGATCAGAGTCCCAGAGTAAAGGTCGAGGAGTAAAAGATCCTACTACCACCCGATGGCGACGTGGGCCCGTAAGGCACACAGCCAAGTTAGTAAAAGTTTTTCCAATGTCTAGACTCGACTTCGGCCAAGGAGTGTGGAAGGGGGATTCCTACAGGCAGTTGGCTCTGATACCAACTTGTGACGCCCCCGATTCAATCGTACACTAATCATGCACGCAAATGTGTACGATCAAGATCAGGGACTCACGGGAAGATATCACAACACAACTCTACAAATAAAATAAGTCATACAAGCATCATAATACAAGCCAGGGGCCTCGAGGGCTCGAATACAAGTGCTCGATCATAGACGAGTCAGCGGAAGCAACAATATCTGAGTACAGACATAAGTTAAACAAGTTTGCCTTAAGAAGGCTAGCACAAACTGGGATACAGATCGAAAGAGGCGCAGGCCTCCTGCCTGGGATCCTCCTAAACTACTCTAGGTCGTCGTCAGCGGGCTGCACGTAGTAGTAGGCACCTCCGGTGTAGTAGGGGTCGTCGTCGACGGTGGCGTCTGGCTCCAGGGCTCCAGCATCTGGTTGCGACAACCAGGTAGAAGGGAAAGGGGAAAAAGAGGGAGAAAAGCAACCGTGAGTACTCATCCAAAGTACTCGCAAGCAAGGAGCTACAATACATATGCATGGGTATATGTGTAAAGGGTCATATCGGTGGACTGAACTGCAGAATGCCAGAATAAAAGGGGGATAGCTAATCCTGTCGAAGACTACGCTTCTGGCAGCCTCCGTCTTGCAGCATGTAGAAGAGAGTAGACTGAAGTCCTCCAAATAGCATCTCCAAGTAGCATCTCCAAGTAGCATCTCCAGTAGCATCGCATAGCATAATCCTACCCGGCGATCCACTCCTCGTCGCCCTGTAGAAAAGCGATCACCGGGTTGTATCTGGCACTTGGAAGGGTTTGTTTTATTAAGTAGCCGGTTCTAGTTGTCATAAGGTCAAGGTACAACTCCAAGTCGTCCTGTTACCGAAGATCACGGCTATTCGAATAGATTAACTTCCCTGCAGGGGTGCACCACATAGCCCAACACGCTCGATCCCATTTGGCCGGACACACTTTCCTGGGTCATGCACGGCCTCGGAAGATCAACACGTCGCAGCCCCACCTAGGCACAACAGAGAGGTCAGCACGCCGGTCTAAATCCTATGTGCGCAGGGGTCTGGGCCCATCGCCCATTGCACACCTGCACGTTGCGTACGCGGCCGGTGAGCAGACCTAGCAACCTCCATTACAAAGGAAGTTGCGTTAACGCAGTCCAACCCGGCGCGCGCCACTCAGTCGCTGACGTCAAGAAGGCTTCGGCTGATACCACGACGCCAGGATACCCATAACTACTCCCGCATAGATGGTTAGTGCGTATAGGCTCGTAGCCGACTCAGATCAAATACCAAGATCTCGTTAAACGTGTTAAGTATCCGCGAACGCCGAACAGGGCCAGGCCCACCTGTCTCCTAGGTGGTCTCAACCTGCCCTGCCGCTCCGCCACAAAGTAACAGTCGAGGGCCGTCGGGAACCCAGGCCCACCTCTACCGGGATGGAGCCACCTGTCCTTTCAGCCCCCAACTCCGAACAGTATCACAGGTAATGTAACAGTGTAAAGTATATAGTATATGCCTGTGATCACCTCCCGAAGTGATCACAGCCCAGTAGTATAGCATGGCAGACGGACAAGAGTGTAGGGTCACTGATGGAACACTAGCATCCTATACTAAGCATTTAGGATTGCGGGTAAGGTATCAATGACTGTAGCAGCAATGACAGGCTATGCATCAGAATAGGATTAACGGAAAGCAGTAACATGCTACACTACTCTAATGCAAGCAGTATAGAGAAGAGTAGGCGATATCTGGTGATCAAAGGGGGGGCTTGCCTGGTTGCTCTGGCAAGAGAGAGGGTCGTCAACTCCGTAGTCGAACTGGTCAGCAGCAGCGTCGGTCTCATAGTCTACCGGAGAGAAGAGGGGGAAGAAATAATGCATACAGAGCAAACAAAGCACCACAAAATATATCAAGGCAATACGCGGTGTTCGGTGTGCCCTAACGCGGTAGTAGGTGATACCGGTGAAGGGGGAAAAACCCCCGGGAAAGTATTCCCGGTGTTTCGTGTTTTCGGGCAGAGGAGCCGGAGGGGGAAAGTTGCGGGTTCGATAGGTTAGGGGTGTGTGGCGGAAGAACGGAACGCGTATCCGGATTCGTCTCGTCGTTCTGAGCAACTTTCATGTTGAAAATATTTTAATCCGAGTTACGGATTAAAAGATATGATTTTCTAAAGATTTTATTAATTTCTGGAATTTAATTAATTATTTAATTAATTCGAAATTGGATTTATGACATCAGCATGATGTCATGCTGACGTCAGCAGTCAGCGTTGACCGTTGACCTGGTCAACCTGACATGTGGGGTCCGCATGTCATAGACTGAACAGGCTAATCAGGTTTTAATTAAGTTAACTAGTGATTAGATTAATTTAATCAGGATTAGTTAAGTTAATTAATTCTTTAGTTAATTAATTAATATTTTAATTTTTATTATTTATTTATTATTTTCTTTTACATTTTCTGTTAAAACGTTATATGCGTTGGGCCCCTCTGGTCAGTGGCACAGAGGCCCTAGCAGGTCGGGCCAACGGGCACCGATAGCGGGCGGGGGCGTCGGACGCGCCCGAGCGGGCGCACGCCCAGTACTGGCGGACCCAGTAGGGCACCGGTGCAGGGGAGGTCAGTGGCCATGGCGAGGCCATTGCCGGAGCAGGGTCCGGCCGACGGCGGCGACGGAACTACAGAGGCGGGGCGGAGGGTAGTGGCCGGACGCGGCCACGACGGGCGCGCGCGGGCAGGCGAGTAGGGCCGTGGGGAGCGGCGGTGCTCGGCGGGAGTGGCGGTGGTGAGCACGGCCGGAGAGGGAGGCGATGCGCGGGCGCGCGCGTCGGGCGTGGCCGGCGCGGCACGAGCGCAGCTAGGCCGTGGCCATGGTGGGGGGGGAGCCGCGGGATGCGGTGGCTGCTTCACGGAGAGAGGAGGACGACCGGGGGTTGCTCACCCGCGTTGAAGGGAAGGCCCGATGCAGGGGGTACGCGACGGCGGGGCGAGGTGGCAGCGACGGCGAACGGCGTTGGCGTCGGGGCGTCGTTGGGGAGGAGGACGGGGACGGTTGCATCCCGGCGGTGAGGCGGCGTCAGCGCGGTCGACGAGCGACGGGCGCAGCGTCAGCAGGCGTTGGCCTACGAGGAGGACGTGGCGGGGGCTTGACGGATGAGCTGCGAGGCGTCCGGCGACGCGGGGGGGGGGGGGTCTCCGGGCGGCGAATGGCAGGTCAGGCGCGGCGTTGGGGCTCCCAGATCGGGAGGGGGAGGAGGCGAGGAGGACGGCGTCAGAGTGGGCGCCGGCGACGGGGTGTCGGGTGGAGGGGATCGAACAGGGGGCGCCCCTCCTATGGGTGAGTGGGTGACGGCGCAGGGAGGGAACGAGGGAGAGTGGGGATCGTGGGGGGATGTGGGAGGTGTCGGTGGGGTTACGGGTTAGGGTTCGGTGGTGGGGAGGCCTAAGTAGGCCAGAGGCGTGGGCCGGCCTGGCTGGGCCATGGCCCAGTTGGGCCAAGGGTCCAGTGGGGGGGGTGTATTTATCTCCCCCCATTTCATTTATTTTTGGATTTTGTTTTTATTTCTTTTTCTTTTCTGTTTTAATTTTACATTTTAAATACACTAGTTTTATAAAATACATTAGTTGCACCTAAATTAGTGTTAACCAATATGCCACCACCACAATCAACTTGGCACCTAAAATAAATTAGTTTGTAATTGTTTATTATTTAAAAGCATTTAAATAATTGTTCTCGCTGCGTTTTATACATTTTATAGTATTTAAACAATTTTTTTTAAAGTGTGGTCTCTTCACCAAAATTACCTTTGCTTTATTTGGCATAACTCAAACATTTTAGTTTTAAAGTTTGGAAACTTTTACCGTTTGATTTGATTTTGAATTTGAATTTGAATCAGTTCTGAACTAACGCGAGATTATCGACAAGAATCGAGGTGACGTGGCATAATTACCCGAGAGTTACTGTAGCTTGATTACCCGGGCGTCACAGGTCATCACTGGTAAGCATCCTGATTATTTTCACTTCGGGGTTAACGGATCATAACACATAATAGGTGACTATAGACTTGCAAGATAGGATCAAGAACTCTCATATATTGATGAAAACATAATAGGTTCAGATCTGAAATTATGGCACTCGGGCCCTAGTGACAAGCATTAAGCATAGCAAAGTCATAGCAACATCAATCTCAGAACATAGTGGATACTAGGGATCAAACCCTAACAAAACTAACTCGATTACATGATAAATCTTATCCAACCCATCACCGTCCAGCAAGCCTACGATGGAATATCTCACGCATGGCGGTGAGCATCATGAAATTGGTGATGGAGGATGGTTGATGATGCCGATGGCGACGAATTCCCCTCTCCGGAGCCCTGAACGGACTCCAGATCAGCCCTCCCGAGAGGTTTTAGGGCTTGGTGGCGGCTCTGTGTCGTAAAACGTGATGAATCCTTCTCTCTAATTTTTTTTCTCCCCGAAAGCAAATATATAGAGTTGGAGTTGAGGTCGGAGGAGCTCCAGGGGGTCCACGAGGTAGAGGGGCGCGCCCCCACCCTCGTGGCTAGGGTGTGGGCGCCCTGGTCATCATCTTTTGCAAGAATTTTTTATTATTTCCAAATAGACGTTCCATGAAGTTTCAGGTCATTCCGAGAACTTTTGTTTCTGCACATAAATAACACCATGGCAATTCTGCTGAAAACAGCGTCAATCCGGGTTAGTTCCATTCAAATCGTGCAAGTTAGAGTCCAAAACAGGGGCAAAAGTGTTTGGAAAAGTAGATACGACGGAGATGAATCAGGTATCGGTATACCGACGATCGAATCTCGGGCAGGTGCTATACCGGTAGACAAAGGGAATCGTATACGGGATTGATTGAATCCTTGACATCGTGGTTCATCCGATGAGATCATCGTGGAGCATGTGGGAGCCAACATGGGTATCCAGATCCCGCTGTTGGCTATTGGCCGGAGAGATGTCTCAGTCATGTCTGCATGCCTCCCGAACCCGTAGGGTCTGCACACTTAAGGTTCGATGACGCTAGGGTTATAGGGAATAGATGTACGTGGTTACTGAATGTTGTTCAGAGTCCCGGATGAGATCCCGGACGTCACGAGGAGTTCCGGAATGGTCCGGAGGTAAAGATTTATATATTGGAAGTTCAGTTTCAATCCCCGGAAAGGTTTCGGGGTTTATCGGTATTGTACCGGGACCACCGAAGGGGTTCCGGGGGTCCACCGGGAGGGTCCACCTGCCCCGAAGGACCTAATGGGATGTAGTTGGGTGGGAACCAGTCCCTTAGTGGGCTGGTGCCCCCCCAAGGGCCCAAGGCACCTAGGGTTGGAAACCCTAGGGGGGCGCTGCCCCCCCCCCGGGGGGGGAGGGCGCCCCCCTAGTTGGAAACCCTAAGGCCCCCCCCCGAGGGGCCACCGCCCCAGCCCCCCCCCCTAGATGGATCTAGGGGGCCGGCCCCCTCTCCCCTTCCCCCTATAAATAGTGGGAGGGTGGGAGGGCAACCGCACCCCTTCTCCTGGCGCAGCCCTACCCCTCTCCCTCCTCGTCTCTCGCAGTGATTGGCGAAGCCCTGCTGGAGTGCCACGCTCCTCCACCACCACCACGCCGTCATGCTGCTTCTGGACGAAGTCTTCCCCAACCTCTCCCTCTCTCCTTGCTGGATCAAGGCACGGGAGATGTCACCGGGCTGCACGTGTGTTAAACGCGGAGGCACTGTTGTTCGGTGCTTAGATCGGAATCGACCGCGATCTGAATCGCTTCCTGTACGACTCCACCAACCGCATTCTTGCAACGCTTCCGCATCGCGATCTTCAAAGGTATGAAGATGCACTCCCCTCTCATTGCTAGTAAACTCCATAGATTAATTTTGGTGATTCGTAGAAATTTTTTAATTTCTGCAACGATCCCCAACAGTCAGGGGGTCCCCGAATCGTCCACGAGATAGGGCGGCGCGCCCGGTGGGGTAGGGCGCACCCCCACCCTCGTGAACGGCCCGGGACTCTTCTGGCCTAACTCTTTTACTCCAGGGGCTTCTTTTGGTCCATAAAAAATCATCAAAAATTGGCACGCCAATTGGACTCCGTTTGGTATTCCTTTCCTGTAAAACTCGAAGACAAGGAAAAAACAGAAACTGGCACTAGGCTCTAGGTTAATAGATTAGTCCCAAAAATCATATAAAATAGCATATAAATGCATATAAAACATCCTAGATGGATAGTTTAATAGCATGGAACAATCAAAAATTATAGATACGTTGGAGACCTATCAAGCATCCCCAAGCGTAATTCCTGCTCGTCCTCGAGTAGGTAAATGATAAAAACAGAACTTTTCATGTGGAATGCTAGCTAACATAATTTTCAATGTAATTGTCCTTATTGTGGCATGAATGTTCAGATCCGAAAGATCCAAGACAATAGTTAAATATTTACATAGAAATAATAATACCTCAAGCATACTAACCAAGCAATTATGTCTTCTCAAAATAACATAGCCAAAGAAAGATCATCCCTACAAAATCATATAGTTTGGCCATGCTTCATTTTCGTCACACAAAATGCTCTCATCATGCACATCCCCGATGACAAGCCAAGCAATTGTATCATATTTTAGTATTCTCAAACTTTTTCAACTTTCACTCAATATATGAGCGCGAGCCATGGACATAGCACCATGGGTGGAATAGAATATGATGATGGAGGTTGTGTGGAGAAGACAAAAAAGAAGAAAGTCTCACATCGACGCGGCTAATCAATGGGCTATGGAGATGCCTATCAATTGACAATGCAAGGAGTAGGGATTGCCATGCAACGGATGCCCTAGAGCTATAAATGTATGAAAGCTCAACAAAAGAAACTAAGTGGGTGTGCATCCAACTCGCTTGCTCACGAAGACCTAGGGCATTTTCAGGAAGCCAATCATTGGAATATACAAGCCAAGTTCTATAATGAAAAAATTATCACTAGTATATGAAAGTGACAAAATAGGAGACTCTCTATTATGAACATTATGGTGATAATTTGAAGCACAAGTGTGGAAAAAGGATAGTAACATTGCCCTTCTCTCTTTTTCTCTCATTTTTTTGGTGGGCTTCTTTGGCCTCTTTTTTTAATTTGGGCTTCTTTGGCCTCTTTTATTTTTTTTGTCCGGAGTCTCATCCCGACTTATGGGGGGATCATAGTCTCCATCATCCTTTCCTCACATGGGACAATGCTCTAATAATGAAGATCATCACACTTCTATTTACTTACAACTCAAGGATGACAACTCGATACTTAGAACAAAATATGACTCTATGTGAATACCTCGGGCGGTGTACCGGGATATGCAATGAATCAAGAGTGACATGTATGAAAAATGAATGGTGGCCTTGCCGCAAATACGATGTCAACTACATGATCATGCAAGGCAATATGACAATGATGGAGCGTGTCATAATAAACGGAAAGGTGGAAAGTTGCATGACAATATATCTCGGAATGGCAATGGAAATGCCATAATAGGTAGGTATGGTGGCTGCTTTGAGGAAGATATAAGGAGGCTTATGTGTGCTAGAGCGTATCATATCACGGGGTTTGGATGCACTGGCGAAGTTTGCACCAACTCTCGAGGTGAGAAAGGGCAATGCACGGTACTGAAGAGGCTAGCAATGATGGAGGGGTGGGAGTGCATATAATCCATTGACTCAATATTAGTCATAAAGAACTCACATACTTATTGCAAAAATCTACAAGTCATCAAACCCAAAGCACTACGCGCGTGCTCCTAGGGGGATATATTGGTAGGAAAAGACCATCACTCGTCCCCGACCACCATTCAGAAGAAAAGCAATCAAAGAACACCTCATGCTTCAAATTTATCACACAACGGTTACCATACGTGCATGGTACGGGACTTTCAAACCTCAACACAAGTATTTCTCAATTTCACAATTACTCAACTAGCACGACTCTAATATTACCATCTTTATATCTCAAAACAATTATCAAGTATTGAACTTCTCATAGTTTCTAATGCACTCTATATGAAAGTTTTTATTATACCCATCTTGGATGCCCATCATATTAGGACTAATTTTATAACCAAAGAAAATTACCATGCTGTTCTAAAAGACTCTCAAAATAATATAAGTGAAGCATGAGAGATCAATAATTTCTATAAAATAAAACCACCACCGTGCTCTAAAAGATATAAGTGAAGCACTAGAGCAAACGACAAACTACTTCAAAAAATATAAGTGAAGATCAATGAGTAGTTGAATAATTATGTAACTATGTGAAGACTCTCTAACCATTGTTGACAATCACAAAGTTGGGGAGCAAGCACCACATGTTGAAGGATATATGACAATATAACTTCTATGTGAATATGAACAAACATAAACCATTACGTTGTCTTCCTTGTCCAACGACAACAATTTTGGCATATAATATTTTGATGGGGGCTCACGATCACAAAAGATTTCCATGATAGTGTATTTGCATGTGAAAGTTCTCTTCCTTATACTAATTATTCGGGAATTGCTTGTATGGACAATATTGTGATTCTCAAGCCTCAAAAGATTTCACTTTCTAAACCCAATGTGAAGCTACCACTAGGCATGATATGATTCAACTTCATGACATTCAATTTAGTCAACAATTTACTCATAGGATATAAGTGAAGCATAAGAGTAAATGACATAGAAAAGAGCTTCGTTGATGGGATGTGAATGCCGCTTACTTAGCCTTCTTGGCAACTATTTGAGGACTCTATTTTATTTAAAACTTTCAGATCTAAGTATTTTATTAAAACAGCAATCAAAATAAAAAATAAAATTACATTCTAAGGATAGCACACATCATGTGAAGAAGCAAAAACTTAGGCTGAATCGATACTAACCGATAATTGTTAAAGGAAGAAAGGTGGGATGCCTATCGGGGCACCCCCAAGCTTAGATTCTTGAGACTTCTTGAAATATTATCGTGGGATGCCTTGGGCATCCCCAAGCTTGAGCTTTTGTGTCTCCTTAATTCCTATCATATCACGGTTTTCCTAAATCTCAAAAGCTTCATCCGCACAAAACTCAACAAGAACTCCTAAGATAAGTTAGTATAAACCAATGCAAAAACCTTATCATACTCTACTGTAGCAACTCGCTAAAATTATTATTCAACTTTGCATACTAAACTTCTCTGCATGTTTAATACTCCTATCCTAAAATAGAATCATTAAACAAGCAAACATATGCAAACATAACAGCAATCTTCCAAAACAGTACAGTCTGTAAAGAATGCAAGAGTATCAATACTTCTTTAACTCCAAAAATTATGAAAATTTATCACACTGTAGAAAATTTATCAATTCTTATTTTGCAAAAAGTTTCAACATTTTATCACATTCTGACTTTTCTAGGGAATTTTTGCAACAGCGGTAAACTTTCTGTTTTCAAAAGCAACATGTAGACTTGTAAAATAAGCATGACAAAGGCTATCATTGCCACTTTTATTGAAATAAAAGATGCAAGACATTATTCTAAATAACAGCAAGCAAATCCTAACAAAATAAGATGATGCTCCAAGCAAAAACATATCATGCGACGAATGAAAACATAGCTCCAAGTGAGGTTACCGATAATGTTGGAGACGAAAGTGTGGATGCCTTCTGGGGCATCCCCAAGCTTAGTTGCTTGGATCTTCCTTGAATATTACCTTGGTGTGCCTTGGGCATCCCCAAGCTTAGGGTCTTGTCACTCCTTATTCTCCTCATGTCGACATCCCACCCAAAACTTGAAAACTTCAATCACACAAAACTTAACGGAACTTCGTGAGATAGGTTAGTATGATAAAGAGCAAACCCTTCCACTCTTGGTACTGTAAAATACAAGATTCATAATTGTTCTCACACAATGCCTACTGTAGCATATCATTTCTACAATTTATATTGAGCAATATAAGCCAAAAAAACTAGAAAACAAGCAAACTATGCATTGAAAACAGAATCTGTCAAAAACTGAATAGTCTGTAGTAATCTGGACTCAAACCATACTTCTGCTACTCCAAAAAATCTGAAAAATTAGGAAAAACCTGGATAATTTGTCTATTAATCTTCTGCAAAAAGAATCAGCATTTTATCACGCTTATGTTAAAAATGAGAATTGTTTTCCTGAGCGCACAAGTTTCTGTTTTTCAGCAAGATCAAATCAACTATCACCGTAAGCCATCCCAAAGGTCTTACTTGGCACTTTATTGAAACAAAAGCTATGAAACATGATTACAACAGTAGCATAATCATATGAACACACAAAAACATTAGGTAAAAGTGTTGGGTTGTCTCCCAACAAGCGTTTTTCTTTAATGCCTTTTAGCTAGGCATGATGATTTCAATGATGCTCGCATAAAAGATAAGAATTAAAACATAACAAGAGCATCATCAATCACATGGTAAGAAAATTTAAGTCTAGCCCACTTCCTATGCATAGGGATTTTGCGATCAAACAATTTATGGGAACAAGAATGAACTAGCATAGGAAGGCAAAACAAGCATAACTTCAAGATTTTCAACACATAGAGAGGAAACTTAATATTTTTGCAATATGTAAAAGCATATGTTCCTTTCTCGTAGTAACTATCGGAGTGACCTGCGCATTTGCGTGGCTAGATTATCTATTGTTATGCTTGGGACTATTTTTCTATGCCAACCATATGGTGGTCGCTGAATCAAATATACATATATTAATAAAAAGGCAAGGCCCTAGGAAAAATGATATGCTTATTTAGTGCATTATAGTTTACCTGTTGATAACAGACATTATTGCGTGTGAGGTCGGAAGATAGAGCAAAACCATATATATATATATATGAACTTTTATACCAATCTTTAATTTTTTTCCTCTTTGATGATGTCCTCATTCCTTGTTATGTATCTTCAAAAACAATATGATTTTGAGTAAACCAATCATTCCCTTCTTCCACCCAAGTTGATCATTGGTTGTGTTTCACTTTGGCTTTCTGTACTGGTGTGTTATCTTGCTTATCATAGTTTTTTCTGTTGTTGCCTGAATCTTCTAGCATGCGCCATGCTTGGTGTGTATTTTATTTCCAGACCTCAATAGTCGAATGTGGCGCCTTCCTTTCCTATTGATAGACATATTCATATATTCTGCTTCTATCGGCCTTATTCATCCTATGGACTGACTTCTTACATGGAATACTAACCATGCATCTACATCATCTTCCATGTGCACGCCTTCATAAGATCGTGTGGAAATGCATGAGTAGAGGAGATATATAGTATATTGGAAACCACATAATACCTTGGGAGGTCAGTTCGAACATTTTTTTCATGGAATTGGACTCGGTCGATGTGCATGATCAGAAAAAAATGAGAGTCCAACCTATACAAACTGCGGCCACATGGTCGGTCACCTTATCCTTTACTGTTGTATGTGGTATGTCGTGTTCGTGCCTGTGTTTGTCATCTTTGGAGTCACCCTTAATCCAAAGCGCCTGAGGGCGTTCTGTGTGCTGCCATATGTAGCCGGATTGATAGAGCCATATCGGACTCTTCTTGGACCTTTCCTAAGACTTGGGCCCCAATTCACGGCTCTGTGGCACGATATACCTTGTTCTAGACTCAAGACGCCTTGTGTGTTCATTTGTTGCATCTTCGCTTGAGCTCATCACATAATGTATGTTAAGTCGTTCCAGGGGCTGTTGTGATCTCAAGATCAACTAAAAAATGTTCTGGTTGCTATGTGCACCGAGGAACCTTGAGATATATTCTAGTGCAGAGATTACTCCATAGGTGATGGTTGCACAATGATTATTCTAACCAAAGCAGCAACACGACTTATGTAACAAAAAGAGATCATACTTAGGTGTCTCAATTTATCACCATTTTATGTTGTATGAAGTATTCATAATGTACACGGTGCATATACCCATTAACTTGAGATGGAGATTCTCAAAAAAAAAAACTTTAGATGGATAAATCTCCTGCACTGATTTTCTATCATTAAAAATACAATATATTGCTTCATGCATGTTGATATACTTGGTACATGTTTTCTCTTAGCCCATCAACAAAAGCAAGACATATATATATATATATATATATATATATATATATATATATATATATATATATATATATATATATATATATATATATATATGTCTCTGTGTGTGTGTGTGTGTGTGTGTGTGTGTGTGTGTGTGTGTGGGATGTTCCTTATTGCTAAAACTTGAGTTTTCGTAGGATTAGGCTTACATTTTCCTACCGAATCGATCTCCGTAATAATTTAACATGTGCCAAAAACTTCCTAGGATTAGACTTACATTTTCCTACCGAATCGATCTCCGTAGTAATTTAACATGTGCCAAAAACACAATTAATTGTTCCTTTCAGATGTGCATTGCACCTACACTCTATTTCTACTCTCTCTATAGGTCCTCCACAATTCAAGTGTTCATTTTCTGCCTCCGTCCTGCATCTCTAATAGAACTTAAGATTTTAAAATCCTATTGGAATTCATCATACGCGGCATCTCAATCCCATGATTTAGCTAATGCTGCATTTTTTTAATCCTCAAAATTCAAAGACCACAATTGTTTCTTCTTTTTACAGGACATTTAAATATTCAATTGATCTTACATTATCATTATGCATCCAAATATAATTGTGTTCTCCGGCAAAGAGAAAACTTATACGAAGGGTATATTACCATTTTTAGCTAGAGCATATATGCTTGTATGTCGCGTCAAAGTCCCTTATTTTTTTTAAAGGAAAATATTAAAAGATGGACGTATAAAATCATGATACGCACGTCAAAATATAATTGTATTCTATGGCAAAAATAAAGCTTATATGAAAGTTTATTACCATTTTCAGGCAGAGTATATACACTTGTATGTTGCGTCAAATTTCCTTTTTTAGAAAAATATATTCAAAGATATACGTATCCTTTTACTATTTGGAGCATACACATTTATGTTTGCATTCGTTCGTACATATAGCCTCCGCAAAAAAGAAGATATCATGTAGAATTTGTACCTTCAAAAGGCTCTAGTATTTTTCTGCAAAAAATCGGATAGTATTATTACCTATCATAAACAGAGGGTTATACATAGATGTGCTTCTTTGAATGCTTGTACAGACGACCGACAGTTTTTGTTCCTAGTACTTTATTTCCTTTTCTACGTCCGTTTGTTCAAAACCTATTAAAGTAAGAGTCCACAGTTAGAAAGGAAAGAAAAAGGCATACTCCGACTATACCTGTTTATGCATGAGTTTCAAATTAATACGATTGCTTCATATCACCTTATTAATAAGCTACGTCCAACCGGCCGGCCGGCCGAAAGGCCGATTGATTTGTTCCCATGTATCCGATACTAACATGTATATCTTTTTTTTTGGTGGGTAACATGTCTACCTTTTTTGACAACACAATTTTTTTTGCAAACGTGTCAATGATAAAGTTGTACGTTCTATTGTTGAACGTAACTTTTTAGATCTTTTAATCTCAACCGTTATTTTGTTAATCAATGGAGTATATATTTTTAGTATATGTGGACGAACGTAATGGCTTGTTTGACTTCTGTTTTATGTATATAATAGATTTTCAGTAGCATCATGAATGAACTCAACAATATAACTATCACATAAAGCATTCTTTTCATGATCCACAAGTATAGAAATTTTGCTACTCTCCACATAAGCAAATTTATTCTCATCAATAGTAGTGGGAGCAAACTCAACAAAATAACTATCATGAGAGTGAAAATTAAAATCGGGATGAAAAGTTTCATGATTATCATTATTCTTTATAGCATACATGTCATCACCATAAACATCATAGATAGCAACTTTTTTTATCATAGTCAATTGAAGCCTTATCCAAAATGGTGGATTCGTCACTAAATAAAGTCACGACTTCTCCAAATCCACTTTCATCATTATAATCATCATAAATATGAGTCATGCAATCATTATAACAAATTTGGACATCAAATCTTGGGGGACTAAAAATATCATCTTCATCAAACATAGCATCCCTAAGCTTATGGCATTGCATATCATTAGCATCATGGATATTCAAAGAATTCATGCTAACAACATTGCAATCATGCTCATCATTCAAATATTTTGTGCCAAACATTTTATTGACTTCTTCTTCTAACAATTGAGCACAATTTTCTGATCCATCATTTTCAAGAAAGATATTATAAAGATGATCCACAATATGATGAAACCTCAATTCCATTTTTTGTAGTTTTCTTTTATAAACCAAACTAGTGATAAACAAGAAACTAAAAGATTCGATTGCAAGATCTAAAGATATGCCTTCAAGCACTCACCTCCCAGGCAATGGCGCCAGAAAAGAGCTTGATGTCTACTACGCAACTTTATTCTTGTAGACACGTGTTGGGCCTCGGGGCATAGAGTTTTGTAGGACAATAGCAATTTCCCCTCAAGTGAATGACCTTAGGTTTATCAATCCGTGAGAGGTGTAGGATGAAGGTGGTCTCTCTCAAACGACCCTGCAACCAAATAGAAGAAATCTCTTGTGTCCCCAACACACCCAATACAATGGCAAATTGTATAGGTGCGCTAGTTCGGCGAAGAGATGGTGATAAACGTGTAATATGGATAGTAGATATTGGTTTTTGTAATCTGGAATTATAAAAACAGCAAGGTATCTAATAGTAAACGGGCACAAAAACGGTGTTGCAATGCTTAAAAACAAGGCCTAGGGTCCGTACTTTCGCTAGTGCAATCTCTCAACAATGCTAACATAGTTGGATCATATGATTATCCCTCAAAGTGTAATGAAGAATCACTCCCGAGTTCCTATTAGCGGAGAACAAAAGATAGGAATTGTTTGTAGGGTACTAAACCACCTCAAAGCTATTCTTTCCGTTCGATCTATTCAAGAGTTTGTACTAAAATAACGCAAAGCTATTTTTTTCCGTTCGATCTATCCTAGATTTCTTACTAGAATAACACCAAAGCATATTCATATTCATAATACTCAATCCACACAAAGAACTACAAGAGTGCCCCAAGATTTCAACCGGAGAAACATGGACAAGAATGTGCATCAACCCCTATGCATCGATTACCCCAATGTCACCTGGGAATCCGCAAGTTGAGTGCCAAAACATATATCAAGTGAATCAATACGATACCCCATTGTCACCACGAGTATTCAATTCCAAGACATATATCAAGTGTTCTCAAATCCATAAAAGTATTCAATCCGATAACCACGAAATCTCAAAGGGAAAAACTCAATTCATCACAACAAGATAGAGAGGGGAAAACACCATATGATCCGACTATATTAACAAAGCCCACGATACATCAAGATCGTGACATCTCAAGAACACGAGAGAGAGAGAGAGAGAGAGATTAAACACATAGCTACTGGTACAAACCCTCAGCCCCGAGGGTGGACTACTCCCTCCTCGTCATGGTGGCCGCCAGGTTGATGAAGATGGCCACCGGAGATGATTCCCCCCTTCGACAGGGTGCCGGAACGGGTCTAGATTGGTTTTTGGTAGCTACGGAGCCCTGCGGCGGCGGAACTTCTGATCTAGGTTAACCCCTGGGGGTTTCGGAACATTTTGGGAATTTATAGTGTAAAGAAGAGGTACGGGAGGCCACTGAGGTGGGCACAACCCACTTGGGCACGCCAGGGGGCCCTGGCGCGCCCTGGTGGGTTGTGCCCCTCTCGGGGCACCCCGCAGGTGCAGCTCTGGCCCATTGGGTTCCTTCCGGTCCATAAAAAATCCACAAAAAGTTTCACGGTGTTTGGACTCCGTTTGATATTGATTTCCTGCAATGTAAAAACAAGCAAAAAACAGCAACTGGCACTGGGCACTGGGTCAATAGGTTAGTCCCAAAAAATGATATAAAGTTGCTATAAAATGATTGTAAAACACCCAAGAATGAGAAAATAACAACATGAATACTTCATAAATTATAGATATGTTGGAGACGTATCAGTATCCTCCTCTGAATGTTCAAGTGGCTTGACTTGGTACATGTTCATGCATGTAGTTGAATCAAAACCAACATAGCTTCTATAATGTTTATGTTCATGGTGTTCATATCCTACTCATGCTAGTGTCCAATGTTACTTACGCATAATGCATGGTTATGTACATAGGGTCATAGGAGAGTAGTCTAATTTTCTATGTGAGTAGTTTAACTTTTCTTACGAGAACCTTTTGTATTTTGTTGCTTGCTTGAGTTTAATAAAGTACTGTGGGGCTGTTGCCTCACAGTTTCCAGTCAAAAAAATGATCGTTGTTGCTCTCTAGCCGGCCGCTTCTCAATCTAAATTGCTAGCCTTCGCCTGTACTAAGTGGGGATTCTGCTTGTACAACAAAAATCTTGAACCCAAAGTTATTCCAGATGAGTCCACCATATCTACCTATATGCGGTATTACCCTGCCGTCCTAACTAAATTTGCATGTGCCACCTCTAAAAACTTCTAAAAATTTATCCATTTTGTGTACCTGGATCGTTCAAGGAACGATAGGAGGTGGTCGATATCTTCCATGCTAAGCGGGTTATTCTCAGGTCGAGTGTTTATTCACTCACCATCACACGAGAAAATGGGTGGTAATAGGATTTCCAGTCCCGAACTCAAAAATACAAATAATTAAACAAAACTCCCCTGGGACTGATGTTGGTATGGATGGCACCCGTTGTTTCGGACAAGCCATGGAGTGTGATTGATGGTGGAGGGGGTAGTAAACCTTTACTTTTATCGCTTGGGAACCGCCACTAGCGTGCTTAGCATGGAAGATGTTGATAACTGATGGTCGTGAAGTAAATGAGAAGGGTGCATGTCTCGAAATATCATTTACCTTTGTTTTAAAAACTGAGCTCTGGCACCTCTGCAAATCACTTCTTCCCTCTGCGAAGGGACTATCTATTTACTTTTATGTTGTTTCATCACCCTCTAAAACAAGCGCCAGAAACTGAGCAGAGCACATCGATCACGACTTATGCATTGTGTGTAGCTAATGTTGGGTGCATCATGACTGGATCTTTTCTGCCATGAATTATAATGTTTAGACGCTGCTTGAACTTTGGAGGTGCTCTGCATTAATGTTTTGCGGTCTCAGAAAGGGCTAGCGAGATACCATTATTGTCATATTATATCATGGTTGTTTTGACAACGTGTTGCCATTTGAGATATCTTATTATTGCTCGCTAGCTGATTATGTTATTGATATGAGTCATTATAATATTTAAGAGTTATTGTCGGCATGGTTAGTTATAATGTTGGCTAAAAACTTGGGTGTTGTTTAAGCTTATTTATGCAAACAAGAGCAAAAGAGTTCATGAAAGTTTTTCTTTCTCACTTTCAGTTTATCAGCTGAGTTGCTTGAGGACAAGCAAAGGTTTAAGCTTGGGGGAGTTGATACGTCTCCAACGTATCTACTTTTTGTCACGCTTTTCCTCTTATTTTGGACTCTAATTTGCATGATTTGAATGAAACTAACCCCAGACTGACGCTGTTTTCAGCAGAACTACCATGGTGTTGTTTTTGTGTAGAAATAAAAGTTCTCGGAATGGAATGAAACTTTTTGAGGAATTTTTATATAATATATAAGAATTTCTGGAGCCAAGACCTACCGGAGAGGGGCCCTTGGGAGGGCGCGCCCCCCTCTCCTGGCATGCCCAGCTGGGTTGTACCCACCTGGTGGCCCCGCAGACCTCAACCCTGACACTATAAATTCCTATTTTCGAAGAGAAAAATAAGGGAGAAAGAATTATCGCGATCCACGGGACGGAGCCGCCACCAAGCCCTGTTCTTCCTTGGGAGGGCAGATCTGGAGTCCGTTTGGGGCTCCCGAGAGGGGGATTTTCGTTCTTCGTCATCACCAACCCTTCTCCATCATCATTATATCCATGTTCTAGTTCTGATCGTGCAAGTTATAGTCACCTACTACGTGTTATGATCCGGCAACCCCGGAGTGACAACAACCGGGCCCACTCCCGGTGATGACCGTAGTTTGAGGAGTTCATGTATTCACTATGTGTTAATGCTTTGTTCCGGTTCTCTATTAAAAGGAGGCCTTAATATCCCTTAGTTTCCGCTAGGACCCCGCTGCCACGGGAGGGTAGGACAAAAGATGTCATGCAAGTTCTTTTCCATAAGCACGTATGACTATATTTGGAATACATGCCTACATTACATTGATGAATTGGATCTAGTTCTGTGTCACCCTAGGTTATAACTATCACATGATGAATATCATCCAACAAGTCACCGATCCAATGCCTACAAAATTTCATTATTGTTTCTGCTAAGTTACTGTTGCTATCATCACTGTTACACTTGCTACAAAATTACTGCTATCACTGTTACCGTTACTATTGCTGCTGTCACTACTATCAAAACTATCAAACTACTTTGCTACTGATCACCTTGTTATAGATAATTAATCTCCAGGTGTGGTTGAATTGACAACTCAGCTGCTAATACCTTCAAATATTCTCTGGCTCCCCTTGTGTTGAATCTATAAATTTGGGTTGAATACTTTACCCTCGAAAACTGTTGTGATCCCCTATACTTGTGGGTTATCATGCAATATTAGTTGTAGATGTAGTTGGATAATGGTCTACATATCACAGACGTAATGCCAATACGAGATTATTGTTGGAAATATGCCCTAGAGGCGATAATATTTGTATTATTATATTTCCATATTCATGATTATAGAGTTTATATTCTATGCTATAACTGCCATGATCCTGGAATATGTGATTCAGTGGAAACTCATATTTTTCGAGAAGGAGGTTTACCCCTGGTCTCTGCATATCCTGATGCACACATGCATCTTATTAAAAATCCAGGTCCAAAACAAAGTCCTAAACAGTAGTACGAAACTCAAAAATAAATTTGCCACAACCGTGAAAATAGGGTAAAGACAACTAAACACATGTCCTATTATTCGACCGCCATCCAAACCGGTTGTAAGTATCCCGTGCAATCATCTCTCATTGGTTGCACCCAAAATCCATATGCTCCCTCTGGTCCACATGGTTGAGTAACAACCACATACGGGTCCAAGTACACACCCTGAAGATGACCCGCAAATAATTTGTGATAGTTTGTCTTTTAAAGGCAACGTCATTCTGACAATTCCATATAGCCCAAAATAATGCAAATACTCCAACTCGAATATGTGCCATGGTCTTAGGCTTTATCTGAGTTAACCAAGTCCCAAATAAATGCGAGATCGTGACGGGCGGAACAACATTAAAAGCAACGTGAATGGTTCTCCACAGTAACTTAGCAAGTGGACATTGGATAAAAAGATGTTATATTGTTTCATCCTGATCACAAAAGTAACAACTTTTACTTCCTTCCCAACTACGCTTGGCCAAGTTATCCTTTGTCAAAATTACTACCTTATCCACAAACCACATAAACACCTCAATTTTCAATGGCACCTTAATTTTCCAAATGTGTATCATCCTCGGGATAGACCCGGTGTTAATCAAATCTGTATACATAGATTTAACCGAGAGTACTCCTGACACGGACAAGTTCCATTGTAAGGAGTGCGCTGCATCAAAAAGATTAACCTCCATTAACCTACGCATGAGATGTAACCATCTATCCCATTGATCACCCACTAACGACCATCAGAACTGAATGTTAAGAGGAACGGATCCCAACACTGTGCCAACAAAAACTTCTTTCCACTGTACAATGTTATATAGGGAAGGTTATTGCAAAGGCCAATGGAGTCTCGCCCAACCAGGTGTCCTCCCAAAACCTAGTACCATGTCTATTCCCTACAATGAATTTGCTCCTGTTGAAGAAGGCAACCTTTGTCCTCATAAGCCCCTTTTGAAAAGGAGAATCATACGGTCGTGCCGTTACTTGAGCCAGTGTTTTAGAATGTAAATATTTATTACGCAGTAGCTGAATCCATACCCCATCTCTTTCTACCACCAAACAGTATCACCATTTGCTAAGCAAGCACTTATTTTTCACCTCTAGATTTTCAATACTCAAGCCACATTGGTCCTTCAGTCTACATATAATGTTCCACTTGGCCAACCTATATTTAGTTTTGTTTTCATCTATTTTCCAAAAGAATCAAGATTGATAAAAATCAAATATTTTTCGTACCCCTATTGGTACTTCAAAGAAGGAAAGGAGGAACATCGGCATGATCGTGAGTACCGAGTCAATAAGAACCAACCTCCCTCCATAAGATAAGAGTTTACCCTTCCAGCAACTCAATTTATTTTCAAACTGATCTTGGACACACTTCCACTCTTTATTTGTAAGTTTGTGATAATGATTTGGGATCCCCAAATAAGTGAAAGGTAAAGAACCTAGTTCACAACCGAACAACTGTTTGTAATTATCATGTTCTTCTTTGGCGCGTCCAAAACAGAACAACTCACTCTTATCAAAATTGATCTTCTGTCCGACAGTTGTTCAAAGAGGCATAGAACTAATTTCATGTTCCTTACCTTCTCTAGGTCATGCTCCATGAAAATAATGATTTCGTAGGCATATTGTAAGATGGATAACTGCTACCTCTTGAGCATGCGTTGGTTTTCCCTTGAAGAGGAAAGGGTGCGGCAGCAAAGTAGCGTAAGTATTTCCCTCAGTTTTTGAGAACCAAGGTATCAATCCAGTAGGAGTCTACACGCAAATCGCCTAGTACCTGCACAAACAAATAAGAACCTTGCAACCAATGCGACAAAGGGGTTGTCCATCCCTTCACGGCCACTTGCAAAAGTGAGATCTGATAAAGATAATAAGATAAATATTTTTGGTATTTTTGTATAGATTGTAAAGTAAATATTGCAAACTAAATAGTAAACTGGAATTGTAGGTTGGAAACTTATATGATGTAAAGTAGACCCGGGGGCCATAGGTTTCACTAGTGGCTTCCCTCAAGATAGCATATATTAAGGGTGAACAAATTACTGCCGGGCAATTGATAGAAAAATGCATGGTTATGAGAATATCTAGGCATGATCATAAAGATAGGCATCACGCATGTATCAAGTAGACCGAAATGATTCTGCATCTACGACTATTACTCCACACATCGACCGCTATCCAGCATGCATCTAGAGTATTAAGTTCATAAGAATAGAGTAACGCATTAGGCAAGATGACATGATGTAGAGGGATAAACTCAAGCAATATGATATAAACCCCATCTTTTTATCCTCGATGGCAACAATACAATACGTGTTGGTTCCCTTTCTGTCACTGGGATCGAGCACCGCAAGATTGAACCCAAAGCTAAGCACTTCTCCCATTGCAAGAAAGATCAATCTAGTAGGCCAAACCAAACTGATAATTTGAAGAGACTTGCAAAGATATCAAATCATGCATATAAGAATTCAGAGAAGAATCAAATATTGTTCATATATAAACTTGATCATAAACCCACAATTCACCGGATCTCGGCAAACACACCGCAAAAAGTATTACATCGAATAGATCTCTATGGACATCGAGGAGAACTTTGTATTGAAGATCAAAGAGAGAGAAGAAGCCATCTAGCTAATAACTATGGATCCGAAGGTCTGTGGTAAACTACTCACACATCATCAGAGAGGCTATGGTGTTGATGTAAAAGCCCTCCGTGATCGAATCCCCCTCCGGCAGATCACCGGAAAAGGTCCCCAGTTGGGATCTCACGGGTACAGAAGGTTGTGGTGGTGAAAAAGTGGTTTCGTGGCTCCCCTGGGTGTTTTCAGGGTATAAGAGTATATATATAGGCGAAAGAAGTAGGTCGATGGAGCTACGAGGGGCCCACGAGGGGAAAGTGGTTTCATGGCTCCCCTGGGCACGCCGCCCTACCTCGTGGCCGCCTCGTTGCTTCCTTGACCTCCACTCCAAGTCTCCTCGATTGCGTTTGTTCCAAAAAGATTCTCGCGATGGTTTCATTCCATTTGGATTCCGTTTGATATTCCTTTTCTGCGAAACACTGAAATAGGCAAAAAAACAGCAATTTGCATTGGGCCTTCGGTTAATAGGTTAGTCCCAACAATAATATAAAAGTGCATAATAAAGCCCATTAAACATCCAAAATAGATAATATAATAGCATGGAACAATCAAAATTATAGATACGTTGGAGACGTATCAAGCATCCCCAAGCTTAATTCCTGCTCGTCCTCGAGTACGTAAATGATAAAAACAGAATTTTTGATGTGGAATGCTATCTAACATAATTTTCAATGTAATTCTCTTTATTGTGGCATGAATATTCAGATCCAAAAGATTCTAGACAGAAGTTTAATATTGACATAAAAATAATAATACTTCAAGCATGCTAACCAAGAAATTATGTCTTATCAAAATAACATAGCCAAAGAAAGCTTATCCCTACAAAATCATATAGTTTGGCCATGCTTTATTTTCGTCACATAAAATGCTCCCGTCATGCACAACCCCGATGACAAGCCAAGCAATTGTTTCGTACTTAGCCATTTCAAACTCTTTCAACTTTCACGCAATATATGAGTGATAACCCCCAAGTGCAGGGAATCATCATATTAATTCCCAAAGGTGGAGCTAAAGGTAAGATCAATATTCTCTCAAGCCCTATCTGCCATTGATACGACTCTACATACACCGAACGTTTGCTTCCAACTAGAAACGAGAAATAAAACTACGTTGTGGGTATGAAGAGGATAACTTTGCATGATATTGGAGAGCTAAAATATAAAAGTAAGTGCTATTATCATAAAGTTAGAATATATTTCTAAATATTATAAATAGCGAGTGTGGAATAATGGTGGATCAGTGTGCGGAATTGTCTTAGGCAATTGTTGACAAGACTGGTAGTCATCATTGCAATTTCATATGAGGGAGAGGCATAAGCTAACATACTTTCTCTTCTTGGATCATATGCACTTATGATTGGAACTCTAGAAAGCATCCGCAACTACTAAAGATCATTAAGGTAAAACCCAACCATAGCATTAAAGCATCAAGCCCCCTTTATCACATACGCAACAACCCCCTTACTCGGGTTTATGCTTCTGTCACTCAAGCAACCCACTATAAGCGAATCATGATCGTATTGCAACACCCTACAGCGTGAATCCATCACGCTTGCGCGACACAGAGGGCACAATAGGACAACACCAAAATAAAACATACATTTCGTACCAATCTAGATCATCAATCAACCCAAAGACAAAGGATATCTACTCAAAACATCATAGGATGGCAGCACATCATTGGATCATAATATGTGGCATAAACACCATGTTCAAGTAGGGATTACAGCGGGGTGCGGGAGAGTGGACCGCGTAAAAGAGATGAGGATGGTGATGTTGATGAAGACGATCACCGCGGCAATGATTCCCCTCCCGATGGCACTCCAGTGCCACCAAGAGAGAGGAGGAGAGGTTCTCCCCCTTGCGCTTCCTCCTCCATGGCCTCCCCCTTGGATGGGGAGAGGTTCCCCCTCTGGTCCTTGGCCTTCATGGTGATGATGGCGCCTTCGGGATCCTCCTCCATGCCCTCCGATGACGATGGACCCCCTCCGGCAGGGTGCCAGAGAGGGCCTACATTGATTTCTCGTGGCTACAGAGGCTTGCGGCGGCGGAACTTCCGATCTAGGTTAATTTCTGGAGGTTTGGGTATTTATAGGAGAGGTTGGCGTCGAGAACAAGTCAGGGGGGCCCCATGGGTAGTCTACGAGGCACAGGGGCGCGCCCATGGGGGGTGGGCGCACCCCCCACCCTCGTGGAGCCCACGGGACTCCCCTCCAGTAGATTTTTGTTCCAGTATTTTTTATATTTTCTAGAAAATTCTTCGTTGATTTTCACCGCATTCCGAGAACTTTTATTTCTGCACAAAAACAACACCACGGTAGTTCTGCTGAAAACAGCGTCAGTCCGGATTAGTTCTAATCAAATCATACCAAAATAATATAAAACTATTGTAAACATGGCATGAATACTTCATAAATTATAGATACGTTGGAGACGTATCAATGAGCGCGAGCCATGGACATAGCACTATGGGTGGAATAGAATATGATGATGGAGGTTGTGTGAGAAGACAAAAAGGGAGAAAGTCTCACATTGACACGGCTAATCAATGGGCTATGGAGACGCCCATCAATTGATGTCAATGCAAGGAGTAGGGATTGCCATGCAACGGATGCACCAGAGCTATAAATATATGAAAGCTCAACAAAAGAAACTAAGTGGGTGTGCATCCAACTTGCTTGCTCACGAAGACCTAGGGCATTTTGAGGAAGCCCATCATTGGAATATACAAGCTTCCCACTAGTATATGAAAGTGACAAAATAGGAGACTCTCTATCATGAGGATCATGGTGATACTTTGAAGCACAAGTGTGGAAAAAGGATAGTAACATTGCCCCTTCTCTCTTTTTCTCTCTTTTTTTTGTTTGGGACTTTTTCTCTTTTTATGGCCTCTTTTTTCGTCCAGAATCTCATCCCGACTTGTGGGGGAATCATAGTCTCCATCATCCTTTCCTCACATGGGACAATGCTCTAATAATGATGATCATCACACTTTTATTTACTGACAACTCAGGAATTACAACTCAATACTTAGAACAAAATATGACTCTATATGAATGCCTCTTGTGGTGTACCGGGATATGTGATGAATCAAGAGTGACATGTATGAAAGAATTATGAAGGTGGCTTTGCCACAAATACGATGTCAACTACATGATCATGCAAGGCAATATGACAATGATGGAGCGTGTCATAATAAACGGAATGGTGGAAAGTTGCATGGCCATATATCTCGGAATGGCTATGGAAATGCCATAATAGGTAGGTATGGTGGTTGTTTTGAGGAAGATATAAGGAGGCTTATGTGTGATAGAGTGTATCATATCATGGGTGTCGATGTCAAAACCGGCGGATCTCGGGTAGGGGGTCCCAAACTATGCGTCTAAGGTCGATGGTAATAGGAGACAAGAGACACAATGTTTACCCAAGTTCGGGCCCTCTCTATGGAGGTAATACCCTACTTCCTACTTGATTGATCTTGATGAATATGAGTATTACAAGAGTTGATCTACCACGAGATCGTAATGGCTAAACCCTAAAAGTATAGCTTGTCTGACTATGACTATGAGGATATCTGTCTACAGACCTAGCCTTCAGGTTTATATAGACACCGGAGGGATCTAGGGTTATATAAGGTTAGTTACAGAGAAAGGAATCTTCATATTTGGACGCCAAGCTTGCCTTCCATGCCAGGGAGAGTCCCATCCGGACACGGGTAGAGTCTTCGGTCTTTGCATCTTCACATCCCATGAGTCCGCTCCACGTCCAATAGGTCGGACGCCCGAGGATCCCTTAGTCCAGGACTCCATCAGTAGCCCGTGAACCAGGCTTCAATGACAAGGTGTCCGGCGTGCAGATTGTCTTCGGCATTGCAAGGCGGGTTCCCTTTTCCGAATACTCCAAGATAGTCTTCGGTCATAATGAATGTGTCCTGGATCTGCAACACAAGTGCCACACACAACCGCAGATAATATAATATTACACGAGTCCAATCCGCTACAACTTCTTGTAATGTGACATCACGTCTGCTTGGTCATCATTTAGAACCGTTTTTTGTCTGTCGTTCCATGTTTCGGGGCGTGGTTTTAATAGGCACGTCTTGTCGAAGCAGAGATCGTGTCCCCTTATTGCGGGATTCTCATCAATACGGGCGTGGGTAATATAACTGTGTCGTTTACACAACCCTTGGGAACAGGCGAGTTTTAAGGTGTGTGGGGAGGCGCTTGATATTCACTACCTTTATAAGGAGATAAGGACTCCCCTTTCTTCACCCACACCTTCTCTCTTCCTCTGCCCTTCCATCCTCGAGCTCCAGCGCCCAAGTCCTCATTCTTTCCACCCCTAGGAAACACTCAACCATGTCCGGATCTGGAGGGCAAGGCAAGTGGATGGCCTCCTCCGTTAGGGAGAAGGACATCACCAAGCTTCGGGAGGTCAGGTATCTGGCGAAAGAAATCGTCCACCGGCTTCCAGCCAAGGGACAAATCGTCCCACCCCGAAGCCCAACGAGAGGGTGGTCTTCATCCCCCATTTCATCCGCGGGTTAGGGTTTCCTCTCCACCCTTTCGTCCACGGACTTATGTTCTATTACGGACTAGATTTCCATGATCTAGCCCCGAACTCCTTCCTCAACATCTCGGCATTCATTGTCGTGTGTGAGGCCTTCCTCCGCATCCAACCCCACTTCGGACTATGGCTCAAGATTTTCAACGTGAAACCGAAGGTGGTGGATGGCCAGCATGCTGAGTGCGGAGGCGCCATGGTGAGCAAGATGCCCAATGTCACATGGCCCAAGGGTACTTTTGTGGAGACCATCAAGGAGTGGCAGAAACTGTGGTTCTATATCACAGAGCTCCACGGCGCTAATTGGGTCGCGGCTTCCGAATTCAAGTCCAGAGCACTAGTGCGGCTCACCTCCTGGATGGAGAAGGGACCAAATTGGTTTTCATTAGGCGAGCTGATAGCGCTGCAAACACGCATTCAGAGCATGGTGGATAAAAACATCAAGCTCGTCGACGTAATCCAGGTGATGCTGGTTCGCCGGATTCTCCCATGCCAAAGCTGAAGCTGCCCCTTATGGGAATTCGACCCGAAGAAGCACCAAACTTGGAAAGGCTCTTCGGAACCACTCATGAAGATGCCTGGAAGTTTCTCTTTTAGGGCACCGCGACGCCGCCAGCCATAGACTCAGACCGCGGGCACGGCATTACCCATTCTGCCAACGAGGTAAGCCTTTTACGTCTCCAGACGCATCCTCTACTTGCTTGTTTCAAGGAAGATATATAAACTTCATTATTTCAGGTATGGACGGAGAGAGCAGAGCAGATCCGATGTTCGGCTCCGCTGCCCGAGGAGCCAATCATCCCTCTCCTGGCAAAGATGCTGGTACCGGCGCCCTATAAGGCGCCGGTGAAGAAGGCCAAGAAGAAGGCCAAGGGGGTCCGGAGTGGCCCCCGCCACAAGGGAGCTTCAAACGTATCGTCCGAAGACAAGACTCACTCCTCCGCCGCCGAAGACGATGACGAGGAGGAGGAAGAAAGCACCTATCCCCCTGACGGGGGGAGGAAGAAGAGGGCGGCCTCCACCAATCTAGAGGCGGAGGCGCCCAAGAGGGGGAAGGGTCCCCTTGCGGATAACACCATGTGGGACGTCGACAGCAGCCCGGAGCGACGCCCCCGAAACAAGCCCCTGGCTGCGTCGTAAGTACTAAGAACCCGCACACGTCCCTACATCCGGCCTCTCTTGCTTCATGATATTGATATGTTTGAATGGTGTCATTTCAGTCCGGCCCACGACAGCTCCCAGCGATCCTCGTCAAGAGGTTCGCTGGATTCGAAGGCGATGGCTCGCGAGTCACCACCGGCCGCTCACTCCCCCACGGCCAAGGGTGATGATGAGGTGTTGTCCCGAAGGACCTTCCCAGGCCAGGGAGAGGTTCAGGAGGCCGCCAGGGTGGCGTCAGAGGCCGAAACTTCGGCTGCCAGACACATGGGGGAGCAGACCCCCATGGCGACCGGGGACAAGGGCTTTGCTCAGTTCGGCCCCCACCCGAATACAAGTCTGGAGACCTATATGGCTCCGGAATTTGGCGAGCAACCTCCTTCAAAAGAAGGGGGCATGCCTATTTCGTCGGTGACCTCTGTCTAACCAGAGGCACCGGATAATGTGCTGGAAGCGCTACGAGGCGCTTCCATTATGGATGAACACCGTATCCTTATGGGTATGGTGATTGAGAAGGTTCAGTCCATCAAAAGCAGACTGACCGAAGCCTGCGGCAGCCTGCTAATAGGCTTTGAGGTAAGCGACGCAACAGAGAAAATCCCAATATAGACAGTAGCCCGTGAGACACTGTCCAGTGTTCGCAAAGAAGAGCCGGGCAGAGGATCAATTTATTTTTGCAGGAAACTAACTAACATGTGTCTTATCTGAATAAGCAGTCATCATTGGTGGCCGCGACCTCACACACTGCCGAAGTCTCCGGACTAAAGCAGAGACTAGAGCGGGCCGAGGAGGAGCTCGGCCAAGCGAGGAAGCAGCTAGAAGACTAGCAATGTATGTACTGACTGGCTCTATATTCGGAAGGAATAAATAATGTGTATTGACTGTAGCGCCATGATATGTGTAGGAGCGGCGACCGAGGTCGAGGTCCTCAAATAGGCCCTGGCCCAGGCGGAGGAGAAAGCGGCCAAGGAAAAAGCCGCCCGTGAGAAGCACAAGGCCCGGCTGGATGAGGTCTAGCAAGAGCTCCAGGATGCGGTGAAGAAATGTGAATCCTTGGAGCACGACATTTCGGCTCGAGAGACCGAACTCGCTACGGCCCGTCAAAGCGCGGAACAGACCTGGATTGAGGCCTGGGGCGCCCTCCAGGAGATCCAAGAGGCCAAGAAAATGGCGGCGGGTAAGGCGTTTAGTATGCAAAGCAAATATGTGAAGAATAAGAAGTATCTCTTACTAACCCGGATTCGGAGTTCTCCAGGGGCGTTTACGGATCTGCCATGCAGTGTGTCTGACGCTGCGGAGTTCTTCTGAGCCAAAGAAGGGAGCTCTACGAAGAAGCTGTTCTGGTTGCAATATCTTGCGCCAGAACACCTGTAGAGCACCTTTATAATCACACACTTACGTTGTGACGTTTGGTAGCACACAAAGTGTTCCTCCGGTATTCGGGAGTTGCTTGATATCATAGTCATAGGAACATGTATAAGTTATGGAGAAAGCAATAGCAACAAACTAAACGATCATCGTGCTAAGCTAACGGATGGGTCAAGTCAATCACATCATTCTCTAATGATGTGATCCCATTAATCAATTGACAACTCATGTCTATGGTTAGGAAACTTAACCATCATTGATTCAATGAGCTAGTCAAGTAGAGGCAAACTAGTGACACTCTGTTTGTCTATGTATTCACACATGTACTAAGTTTCCAGTTAATACAATTCTAGCATGAATAATAAACATTTATCATGATATAAGGAAATATAAATAACAACTTTATTATTGCCTCTAGGGCATATTTCCTTCAGTCTCCCACTTGCACTAGAGTCAATAATCTAGATTACATTGTAATTATTCTAACACCCATGGAGTCTTGGTGCTGATCATGTTTTGCTCGTGAGAAAGGCTTAGTTAACGGGTCTGCAACATTCAGATCCGTATGTATCTTGCAAATCTCTATGTCTCCCTCCTTGACTTGATCACGGATGGAATTGAAGCGTCTCTTGATGTGCTTGGTTCTCTTGTGAAATCTGGATTCCTTTGCCAAGGCAATTGCACCAGTATTGTCACAAAAGATTTTCATTGGACCCGATGCACTAGGTACGACACCTAGGTCGGATATGATCTCCTTCATCTAGGCTCCTTCATTTGTTGGTTCCGAAGCAGCTATATATTTCGCTTCACACGTAGATCACGCCACGACGCTCTGCTTAGAACTGCACCAACTGACAGCTCCACCATTTAATAAAAATACGTATCTGGTTTGTGACTTAGAGTAATCCAGATCAGTGTCAAAGCTTGCATCGACATAACCGTTTACGACGAGCTCTTTGTCACCTCCATATACGAGAAACATATCCTTAGTCCTTTTCAGGTATTTCAAGATATTCTTGACCACTGTCCAGTGATCCACTCCTGGATTACTTCGGTACCTCCCTGCTAAATTGATAGCAAGGCACACATCAGGTCTGGTACACAACATTGCATACATGATAGAGCCTATGGCTGAAGCATAGGGAACACCTTTCATTTTCTCTCTATCTTCTGAAGTGGTCGGGCATTGAGTCTGACTCAACTTCACACCTTGTAATACAAGCAAGAACCCTTTCTTTGCCTGATCCATTGTGAACTTCTTCAAAACTTTATCAAGGTATGTGCTTTGTGAAAGTCCAATTAAGCGTCTTGATCTATCTCTATAGATCTTGATGGCCAATATATAAGCAACTTCACCGAGGTCTTTCATTGAAAATTCTTATTCAAGTATCCTTTTATGCTATTCAGAAATTCAGTATCATTTCCGATCAACAATATGTCATCTACATATAATATCAGAAATGCTACGGAGCTCCCACTCACTTTCTTGTAAATACCGGCTTCTCCGAAAGTCTATAGAAAACCATATGCTTTGATCACACTATCGAAGCATATATTCCAACTCCGAGAGGCTTGCACCAGTCCATAAATGGATCGCTGGAGCTTGAACACTTTGTTAGCACCTTTTGGATCGACAAAACCTTCTAGTTGCATCATATGCAACTCTTCTTTAAGATATCCATTAAGGAATGCAGTTTTGACATCCATTTGCCAAATTTCATAATCATAAAATGCGGCAATTGCTAACATGATTCGGATAGACTTAAGCATCGCTACGGGTGAGAAGGTCTCATCGTAGTCAACTCCTTGAACTTGTCGAAATCCTTTTGCAACAAGTCGAGCTTTGTAGACAGTAATATTACCATCAGCGTCAGTCTTCTTCTTGAAGATCCATTTATTCTCTATGGCCTGCCGATCATCGGCAAGTCAACCAAAGTCCATACTTTGTTCTCATACATGTATCCCATCTCAGATTTCATGGCCTCAAGCCATTTTGCGGAATCTGGGCTCATCATCGCTTCCTCATAGTTCGTAGGTTCATCATGGTCAAGTAACATGACTTCCAGAACAGGATTACCGTACCACTCTGGTGCGGATCTTACTCAGGTTGACCTACGAGGTTCTGTAGTAACTTGATCAGAAGTTTCATGATCATCATCATTAGCTTCCTCACTTACTGGTGTATTAATCACTGGAACTGATTTCAGTGATGAACTACTTTCCAATAAGGGAGAAGGTACAGTTACCTCGTCAAGTTCTACTTTCCTCCCACTCACTTCTTTCGAGAGAAACTCCTTCTCCAGAAAGGATCCATTCTTAGCAACGAATATCTTGCCTTTGGATCTGTGATAGAAGGTGTACCCAACAGTCTCCTTCGGGTATCCTATGAAGATACATTTCTCCGATTTGGGTTCGAGCTTATCAGGTTGAAGCTTTTTCACATAAGCATCGCAACCCCAAACTTTAAGAAACGACAACTTGGGTTTCTTGCCAAACCACAGTTCATAAGGTGTCATCTCAACGGATTTAGATGGTGCCCTATTTAATGTGAATGCAGCCGTCTCTAAAGCATAACCCCAAAACGATAGCGGTAAATCAGTGAGAGACATCATAGATCGCATCATATCTAGTAAAGTACGATTACGATGTTCGGACACACCATTATGCTGTCGTGTTCCGGGTGGCATGAGTTGCGAAACAATTCCGCATTGTTTCAGATGAAGACCAAACTCGTAACTCAAATATTCTCCTCCATGATCAGATCGTAGTAATTTTATTTTCTTGTTATGATGATTTTCCACTTCACTCTGAAATTCTTTGAACTTTTCAAATGTTTCGGACTTATGTTTCATTAAGTAGATATACCCATATCTGCTCAAATCATGTGTGAAGGTGAGAAAATAACAATATCCATCGTGAGCTTCAATGTTCATTGGACCACATACATCAGTATCTATGATTTCCAATAACTCTGTTGCTCGCTCCATTGTTCCGGAGAACGGAGTTTTAGTCATCTTGCCTATCGGCATGGTTCACAAGTACCAAGTGATTCATAATCAAGTGATTCCAAAAGTCCATCAGAATGGAGTTTCTTCACGCGCTTTACACCAATATGACCCAAACGACAGTGCCACAAATAAGTTGGACTATCATTATCAACTCTGCATCTTTTGGCTTCAATACGATGAACATGTGTATCACTACTATCAAGATTTAGCAAGAATAGACTACTCATCAAGGGAGCATACCATAAAAGATATTACTCATATAAATAGAACAACCATTATTCTCTGATTTAAATGAATAACCGTCTCGCATCAAACAAGATCCAGATATAATGTTCATGCTCAACGCTAGCACCAAATAACAATTATTTAGGTCTAAATCTAATCCCGAAGGTAGATGTAGAGGTAGCGTGCCGACGGCGATCACATAGACTTTGGAACCATTTCCCACGCGCATCGTCACGTCATCCTTAGCCAATCTTCGCTTAATCCGTAGCCCCTGTTTCGAGTTGCAAATGTTAGCAACTGAACCAGTATCAAATACCCAAGCACTACTATGAGCATTAGTAAGGTACACATCAATAACATGTATATCAAATATACCTTTCACTTTGCCATCCTTTTTCTCCGCCAAATACTTGGGGCAGTTCCGCTTCCAGTGACCATCTCCTTTGCAGTAGAAGCACTCAGTCTCAGGCTTAGGTCCAGACTTGGGTTTCTTCAATTGAGCAGCAACTGGCTTGCTATTCTTCTTGAAGTTCCCCTTCTTCCCTTTACCCTTCTTCTTGAAACTGGTGGTCTTGTTGACCATTAACACTTGATGCTCCTTCTTGATTTCTACCTCCGCAGCCTTTAGCATTACGAAGAGCTCGGGAATCGTCTTATCCATCCCTTGCATATTATAGTTCATCACGAAGCTCTTGTAGCTTGGTGGCAGTGATTGAAGAACTCTATCAATGACACTATCACCAGGAAGATTAACTCCCAGTTGAGTCAAGTGGTTGTGGTACCCAAACATTCTGAGTATATGTTCACTGACAGAACTATTCTCCTCCATCTTGCAGCTGTAGAACTTATTGGAGACTTCATATCTCTCAATCCGGGCATTTGCTTGAAATATTAACTTTAACTCCTGGAACATCTCATATGCTCCATGACGTTCAAAACGTCGTTGAAGTCCCAGTTCTATGACGTAAAGCATGGCACACTGAACTATCGAGTAGTCATCAGCTTTGCTCTGCCAGGTGTTCATAACATCTGGTGTTGCTCCTGCAGTGGGATTGTCACCTAGCGGTGCTTCCAGGACGTAATTCTTCTATGCAGCAATGAGGATAATCCTCAAGTTATGGACCCAGTCCATGTAGTTGCTACCATCATCTTTCAACTTAGCTTTCTCTAGGAACGCATTAAAATTCAATGGAACAACAGCACGGGTCATCTATCTACAACAACACAGACATGCAAAATACTATCAGGTACTAACATCATGATAAATTAAGTTCAATTAATCAAATTACTTAAGAACTCCCACTTAGATAGACATCTCTCTAATCATCTAAGTGATCATGTGATCCATATCAACTAAAACCATGTCCGATCATCACGTGAGATGGAGTAGTTTTCAATGGTGAACATCACTATGTTGATCATTGCTACCTCTTGAGCACTGCGTTGGTTTTCCCTTGAAGAGGAAAGGGTGATGCAGCAAAGTAGCGTAAGTATTTCTCTCAGTTTTTGAGAACCAAGGTATCAATCCAGTAGGAGGCCACGCATGAGTCCCTCGCACATACACAAACAAATAAATCCTCGCAACCAACGCGATAAGGGGTTGTCAATCCCTACACTGTCACTTATGAGAGTGAGATATGATAAGATAATATTTTTGGTATTTTTTATGATAAAGATGCAAAGTAAAATAAAAGGCAATAAAAATAACTAAGTATTGGAAGATTAATATGATGGAAGATAGACCCGGGGGCCATAGGTTTCACTAGTGGCTTCTCTCAAGAGCATAAGTATTCACAGTGGGTAAACAAATTACTGTTGAGCAATTGATAGAATTGAGCATAGTTATGAGAATATCTAGGTATGATCATGTATATAGGCATCACGTCCGAGACAAGTAGACCGACTCCTGCCTGCATCTACTACTATTACTCCACACATCGACCGCTATCCAGCATGCATCTAGAGTATTAAGTTCAAGAGAACAGAGTAATGCTTTAAGCAAGATGACATGATGTAGAGGGATAAACTCATGCAATATGATATAAACCCCATCTTGTTATCCTCGATGGCAACAATACAATACGTGCCTTGCTGCCCCTACTATCACTGGGAAAGGACACCGCAAGATTGAACCCAAAGCTAAGCACTTCTCCCATTGCAAGAAAGATCAATCTAGTAGGCCAAACCAAACTGATAATTCGACGAGACTTGCAGAGATAACCAATCATACATAAGAGAATTCAGAGAAGATTCAAATATTGTTCATAGATAAACTTGATCATAAATCCACAATTCATCGGTCTCAACAAACACACCACAAAAGAAGATTACATCGAATAGATCTCCACAAGAGAGGGGCAGAACTTTGTATTGAGATCCAAAAAGAGAGAAGAAGCCATCTAGCTAATAACTATGGACCCGTAGGTCTGAAGTAAACTACTCACACTTCATCGGAGGGGCTATGGTGTTGATGTAGAAGCCTTCCGTGATCGATGCCTCCTCCGGCGGAGCTCCGGAACAGGCCCCAAGATGGGACCTCGTGAATATAGAAAGTTACGACGGTGGAATTAGGGTTTTGGCTCCGTATCTAGTAGTTTGGGGGTACGTAGATATATATAGGAGGAAGGAGTACGTCGGTGGAGCAACAGGGGGCCCACGAGGGTGGAGGGCACACATGGGGGGTAGGCGCACCCCTACCTCGTGGCCTCCTGGTTGATGTCTTGACGTAGGGTCCAAGTCCTCTGGATCACCATTCCGAAAATCACGTTCCCGAAGGTTTCATTCCGTTTGGACTCCGTTTGATATTCTTTTTCTGCGAAACTCTGAAATAGGCAAAAAACAGTAATTCTGGGCTGGGCCTCCGGTTAATAGGTTAGTCCCAAAAATAATATAAAAGTGTATAATAAAGCCCAATAATGTCCAAAACAGAATATAATATAGCATGGAACAATAAAAAATTATAGATACGTTGGAGACGTATCAAGCATCCCCAAGCTTAATTCCTGCTCGTCCTCGAGTAGGTAAATGATAAAAACATAATTTTTGATGTGGAATGCTACTTGGCATAATTTTAATGTAATTCTTCTTAATTTTGGTATGAATATTCAGATCCGAAAGATTCAAGATAAAAGTTCAATATTGACATAAAAATAATAATACTTCAAGCATACTAACTAAGCAATTATGTCATCTCAAAATAACATGGCCAAAGAAATTTCATCCCTACAAAATCATATAGTTTAGTCATGCTCCATTTTTGTCACACAAGAATGCTCTCATCATGCACAACCCCGATGACAAGCCAAGCAATTGTTTCATACTTTAATAATCTCAAACTTTTTCAACCTTCACACAATACATGAGCGTGAGCCATGGATATATCCCTATGGGTGGAATAGAATATAATGATGGGGGTTATGTGGAGAAGACAAAAAAGGGAGAAAGTCTCACATCAATGAGGCTAATCAATGAGCTATGGAGATGCCCATCAATTGAAGTTAATGCAAGGAGTAGGGATTGCCATGCAACGGATGCACTAGAGCTATAAATATATGAAAGCTCAAAAGAAACTAAGTGGGTGTGCATCCAACTTGCTTGCTCACGAAGACCTAGGGCATTTGAGGAAACCCATTGTTGGAATATACAAGCCAAGTTCTATAATGAAAAGTTCCCACTAGTATATGAAAGTGACAAAACAAAAGACTCTATCATGAAGATTATGGTGCTACTTTGAAGCACAAGTGTGGTAAAAAGGATAGTAACATTGTCCCTTCGCTCTTTTTCTCTCATTTTTTTGGGCCTTCTCTTTTTTTATGGCCTTTCTCTTTTTTTCCCTCACTTGGGACAATGCTCTAGAAAAATGATGATCATCACACTTCTATTTATTTACAACTCAATGATTACAACTCGATACTTAGAACAAAATATGACTCTATGTGAATGCCTCCGGCGGTGTACCGGGATATGCAATGAACCAAGAGTGACATGTATGAAAGGATTATGAATGGTGGCTTTGCCACAAATACTATGTCAACTACATGATCATGCAAAGCAATATGATAATGATGAACGTGTCATGATAAATGAAACGGTGGAAAGTTGCATGGCAATATATCTCGGAATGGCTATGGGAATGCCATAATAGGTAGGTATGGTGGATGTTTTGAGGAAGATATAAGGAGGTTTATGTGTGAAAGAGCATATCATATCACGGGGTTTGGATGCACCGGCGAAGTTTGCACCAACTCTCAATGTGAGAAAGGGCAATGCACGGTACCGAAGAGGCTAGCAATAATGGAAAGGTGAGAGTGCGTATAATCCATGGACTCAACATTACTCATAAAGAACTCACATGCTTATTGCAAAAATCTACAAGTCATCAAAAACCAAGCACTACGTGCATGCTCCTAAGGGGATAGATTGGTAGGAAAAGACCATCACTCGTCCTTGACCGCCACTCATAAGGAGGACAATCAAAGAACACCTCATGTTTCAAATTTGTTACATAACGTTTACCATACGTGCATGCTACGGGACTTTCAAACTTCAACACAAGTATTTTTCAAATTCACAACTACTCAACTAGCACAACTTTGATATCACTACCTCCATGTCTCAAAACAATCATCAAGCATCAAACTTCTCTTAGTATTCAACACACTCATAAGAAAGTTTTTACTAGTCTTGAATACCTAGCATATTAGGATTATTTAAGAAAATTACCATGCTATTTAAGACCCTCAAAATAATCTAAGTGAATCATGAGAGAATGGTAGTTTCTATAAAACAAATCCACCGACGTGCTCTAAAAGATATAAGTGAAGCACTAGAGCAAAAACTATATAACTCAAAAGATATAAGTGAAGCACATAGAGTATTCTAATAATTTCCGAATCATGTGTCTCTCTCTCAAAAGGTGTGTATAGAAAGGATGATTGTGGTAAACTAAAAAGCAAAGACTAAAATCATACAAGATGCTCCAAGCAAAACACATATCATGTGGTGAATAAAAATATAGCTCCAAGTAAAGTTACCGATGGAAGTAGACAAAAGAGGGGATTCCTTCCGGGGCATCCCCAAGCTTTGGCTTTTAGGTGTCCTTAAATTATCTTGGGGTGCCATGGGCATCCCCAAGCTTAGGCTATTGGCACTCCTTGTTCCATAATCCATCAAATCTTTCACCCAAAACTTGAAAACTTCACAACACAAAACTTAAAGTAGAAAATCTCGTGAGCTCCGTCAGCGAAAGAAAACAAAAAACCACTTCAAGGTACTGTAATGAACTCATTATTTATTTATATTGGTGTTAAACCTACTGTATTCCAACTTATCTATGGTTTATAAACTATTTTACTATCCATAGATTCATTAAAATAAGCAAACAACACACGAAAAACAGAATCTGTCAAAAACAGAACAGTCTCTAGTAATCTGTATATAACGCAAGATCTGGAACACCAAAAATTCTAAAATAAATTGCTGGACGTTAGTAATTTATCTATTAATCGTCTGAAAAAAGAATTAACTAAATAGCACTTTCCAAATAAAAATGGCAGCAATTCTCGTGAGCGCTAAAGTTTCTGTTTTTTACAGCAAGATTAAAAAGACTTTCCCCAAGTCTTCCCAACGGTTCTACTTGGCACAAACACTAATTAAACACACAAAAACACAACCAAAAAAGAGGCTAGATATATTATTTATTACTAAACAGGAGAGAAAAGCAAGGAATAAAAATAAAATTGGGTTTCCTCCCAACAAGCGCTATCGTTAAACGCCCCTAGCTAGGCATAAAAAGTAAGGATAGATCAAGGTATTGCCATCTTTGGTAGGAAATCCATAAGTGGCTCTCATGATAGATTCATATGGTAATTTTATTTTCTTTCTAGGAAATTGTTCCATGCCTTTCCTTAACGGAAATTGGAATCTAATATTTCCTTCCTTCATATCAATAATTGCACCGATCGTTCTAAGGGAAGGTCTACCAAGAATAATAGGATAAGAAGGATTGCAATCGATATCAAGAACAATAAAATATACGGGCACATAGTCCCTATTTGCAACAATAAGAACATCATTAATTCTTCCTATAGGTTTCTTAATAGTGGAATCCGCAAGGTGCAAGTTTAAAGAGCAATCATCAAAATCACGGAAACCTACCAAATCACACAAAGTATTTGGAATCGTGGAAACACTAGCACCAAAATCACACAAAGCATATCATTCATGATCTTTAATTTTATTTTTAATAGTAGGTTCCCACTCATCATAAAGTTTTCTAGGGATAGAAACTTTCAACTCAAGTTTTTCTTCATAAGATTGCATCAAAGCATCAACGATATGTTTAGTGAAAGCTTTATTTTGACTATAAGCATGAGGAAAATTTAGCACGGATTGCAACAAGGAAATACAATCTATCAAAGAGAAATTATCATAATTAAATTCCTTGAAATCCAAAATAGTGGGTTCATTAATATTTAAAGTTTTGACTTCTTCAATCCCACTTTTAACAATTTTAGCATCAAGATCTAAAGAATCCGAATTCTTGGAACGCCGTCTAGGTAAAGGTGGATCATATTCAGTCCCATCATTATCAAGATTCATATTGCAAAACAAAGATTTAATAGGAGACACATCAATAACTTTTAGATCTTCATCTTTATTATCATGGAAACTAGAAGAACACGCTTTTATAAAGCAACCTTTCTTAGCACGCATCCTAGCGGTTCTTTCTTTGCACTCATCAATGGAAATTCTCATGGCTTTGAGAGACTCATTGATATCATGCTTAGGTTGAATAGATCTAAGTTTCAAAGAATCAACATCAAGAGAAATTCTATCAACGTTCCTAGCCAACTCATCAATCTTAAGCAATTTTTCTTCAATCAAAGCATTGAAATTCTTTTGCGAAGTAATAAATTCTTTAATATTAGTTTCAAAATCAGAGGGCATCTTATTATAATTTCCATAAGAATTGTTGTAGGAATTAACATAATTATTAGAGGAATTACTAGGATACAACCTAGGATTAAAGTTTCCTCTATATGCGTTGTTACCAAAATTATTCCTACCAACAAAATTCACATCCATAGATTCATTATTATTCTCAATCAAAGTAGACAAAGGCATATCATTAGGATCAGAAGAAACACTTTTATTAGCAAATAATTTCAAAAGTTCATCCATATTTCCACTCAAAACATTAATTTCTTCTATCGCATGCACTTTCTTATTAGTAGATCTTTCAGTGTGCCATTGAGAATAATTAATCATAATATTATCTAGGAGTTTAGTAGCTTCTCCTAAAGTGATTTCCATAAAAGTGCCTCCCGCGGCCGAATCTAAAAGATTTCTAGAAGCAAAATTCAATCCGGCATAAAAAATTTGTATAATCATCCACAAATTCAAACCATGTGTAGGGCAATTACGTATCATTAATTTCATCCTCTCACAAGCTTGTGCAACATGTTCATGATCAAGTTGCTTAAAATTCATAATATCGTTTCTAAGAGAGATAATCTTAGCGGGAGGAAAATACTTAGATATAAAAGCATCTTTGCACTTATTCCAAGAATCAATACTAATTTTAGGCAAAGACGAAAACCAAGCTTTAGCACAATCTCTAAGTGAAAAAGGAAATAGCTTAAATTTAACAATATCATTATCCACATCTTTCTTCTTTTGCATATCACACAAATCAACGAAGCTATTTAGATGGGTAGCGGCATCTTCACTAGGAAGGTCGGCGAATTGATCTTTCATGACAAGATTCAATAAAGCAGTATTGATTTCACAAGATTCAGTATCGGTAAGAGGAGCAATCGGAGTGCTAAGGAAATCATTGTTGTTGGTATTGGTAAAGTCACACAATTTAGTATTATCTTGAGCCATCGTGACAAGCAAGCAATCCAACACACGAGCAAACAAGAGACGGGCAAAAAGAGGCAAACGGAAAAGAGAGGGCGAATAAAACGGCAAGTGTGAAGTGGGGGAGAGGAAAACGAGAGGAAAATGGAAAATAATGTAATGCGGGAGATAAGGGTTTGTGATGGGTACTTGGTGTGTTGACTTTTGCGTAGACCTCCCCGGCAACGGCGCCAGAAATCCTTCTTGCTACCTCTTGAGCACTGCGTTGGTTTTCCCTTGAAGAGGAAAGGGTGATGCAACAAAGTAGCGTAAGTATTTCCCTCAGTTTTTGAGAACCAAGGTATCAATCCAGTAGGAGACTGATGACCCACAAGTATAGGAGATCTATCGTAGTCCTTTCGATAAGTAAGAGTGTCGAACCCAACGAGGAGCAGAAGGAAATGATAAGCGGTTTTCAGCAAGGTATTCTTTGCAAGTACTGAAATAAGTGGAACCAGATAGTTTTGTAATAAGGTAAATTGTAACGAGCAACAAGTAACAAAAGTAAATAAGGTGCAGCAAGGTGGCCCAATCCTTTTTGTAGCAAAGGACAAGCCGGAGCAAACTCTTATAATAGGAAAAGCGCTCCCGAGGACACATGGGAATATCGTCAAGCTAGTTTTCATCACGTTCATATGATTCGCGTTCGATACTTTGATAATTGGATATGTGGGTGGACCAGTGCTTGGGTGCTGTTCTTACTTGAACAAGCATCTGACTTATGATTAACCTCTATTGCAAGCATCCGCAACTACAACAAAAGTATTAAGGTAAACCTAACCATAGCATGAAACATATGGATCCAAATCAGGCCCTTACGAAGCGACGCATAAACTAGGGTTTAAGCTTCTGTCACTCTAGCAACCCATCATCTACTTATTACATCCCAATGCCTTCCTCTAGGCCCAAATAATGGTGAAGTGTTACGTAGTCGACGTTCACATAACACCACTAGAGGCTAGACAACATACATCTTATCAAAATATCAAACGAATACCAAATTCACATGACTACTAATAGCAAGACTTCTCCCTTGTCCTCAAGAACAAACGTAATTACTCACAAAGAATATTCATGTTCATAATCAGAGGGGTAATAATATGCATATAGGATCTGAACATATGATCTTCCACCAATTAAACCAACTAGCATCAACTACAAGGAGTAATCAACACTACTAGCACCAATCCCAGACTTTGAGACAAGAATTGGATACAACAGATGAACTAGGGTTTGGAGATGAGATGGTGCTGGTGAAGATGTTGATGGAGATTGCCCTCTCCCAATGAGAGGAGCATTGGTGATGATTTCCCCCTCCCGGAGGGAAGTTTCCCCAGCAGAACAGCTCTGCCGGAGCTCTAGATTGGTTCCGCCTCGGTTCCGCCTCGTGGCGGCGGAGTCTCGTCCCGAAAGGTTGCTTCCGATTTTTTCTCATCGAAAGACTTCATATAGGAGAAGATGGACGTCGGAGAGCCACCAGGGGGCCCACGAGGTAGGGGGCGTGCCCTAGGGGGGGTGTCCCCCACCCTCGTGAGAAGGGTGTGGGCCCCCTGACCTTCATCTTTGGCATGGATTTTTCTTTATTTCTTTTAAGACGTTCCGTGGAGTTTCAGGACTTTTGGAGTTGCGCAGAATAGGTCTCTAATATTTGCTCCTTTTCCAGCCCAGAATTCCAGCTGCCGGCATTCTCCCTCCTTATGTAAACCTTGTAAAATAAGAGAGAATAGCCATAAGTATTGTGATATAAAGTGAAATAACAGTCCATAATGCGATAAATATTGATATAAAAGCATGTTGCAAAATGGACGTATCAACTCCCCCAAGCTTAGACCTTGCTTGTCCTCAAGCGAAAAGCCGATAACAATAAATATGTCCTCATGTTTAGAGGTAGAGGCGTCGATAAAAATAAAATACGGACATGCAGGCATCATGATTATTCTTATAACAACAACATATATAGGTTTTGTCATATGATTACTTATGTTCAAGTGATGATCTATTCACAATGCAAAAGTATAAATCATAAACCTTATTGGGCTCCAACAAACTATAATCTCAGTCATTGAAACAATTGCAATTTATCATAACATCGGAGAGAGTCTATGTCAGAGCTTAAAAGCAAGTCCACATACTCAACTATCATCTAGTCCTTCATAATTGCTAACACTCACGCAATACTTGTGTTTATGGAGTTTTAATCGGACACAGAGAAAGATAGGGGCTTATAGTTTTGCCCCACAACCTTTTACCTCAAGGGTAATGTCAACAATAATGGTTCATGCTCCCCTACATTCAATTAGATATATATATATATATATATATATATATATATATATATATCATGTTCTTTCCAACATGCTAAGCTTGCCAAAGGATAAAGTGAAAAAGGAAAGGTAAAGATCACCATGACTCTTGCATAAGGTGGAAGATAATAATAAAGGATAGGCCCTTCGCAGAGGGAAGCAGAGGTTGCCATGCACTTTTATGGTTGGATGCAGAAAATCTCAATGCGAAAGAACGTCACTTTATATTGCCCCTTGTGATGTGAACCTTTATTATGCAGTCCGTTGCTTTTATTACTTCCACATCACAAGATCGTACAAAGATTATTTCTCCCACACCAATCAATCATACATATTTAGAGCAATTTTTATTGCTTTGCACCAATGACAACTTACTTGAAGGATCTTACTCAATCCATAGGTAGATATGGTGGACTCTCATGGCAAAACTGGTTTAAGGGTATTTGGAAGCACAAGTAGTATCTCTACTTAGTGCTGAGAATTTGGCTAGCATGAGGGGGAAGGCAAGCTCAACAAGTTAGAGGATCCATGACAACATACTTTATCTCAGATATAAGAAAGACATAACTCATTACGTTGTCTTCCTTGTCCAACATCAACTCTTTAGCATGTCATATTTTAATGAGTGCTTCCAATCATAAAAGATGTCAATGATAATATATCTATATGTGAAACCTCTCTTTCCTTATTACTTCCTATTAATTGCAACAATGACCAAAGCTATGTCTGTCAACTCCCAACAACTTTTAATCATCATACTCTTTCTATGTGAAGTCATTACTCTCAATAAGATCAATATGAACTTGTTGTTTCTTTTTATTCTTTTTCTCTTTTCTTTTATTCAACCAAGATCATGACAAAATAATCAGGCCCTTAACTCAACACTAATCTTTATTATATATAGCTCACGGACTCGATTACAAAGAGAGATCATAAAGCAAAACTCAAAACTAGATCATGCCATAAACTTTATTCTACTAGATCAAGATACTACTAATAGGATCGAACTAAGAAAAATGGTAAAGATAGGAGTTGTGATTGTGATACGATACCGGGGCACCTCCCCAAGCTTGGCAGTTGCCAAGGGGAGTGCCCATACCCATGTGATTATATCTCCTTGGTCGGTGAAGAAGGTGGTGGTGATGGATAATCGCACATCGAGCGTAACACGTCCTCCAGCTTGCGGATAATGCCCTTGAATGCGACAATATGCTCCTTCAACAAAATATTTTCTTGTGTGAGATACTTATTCTGTATACGAGCTAACTCAATCATCTTGAAAGCTTCAATCTCAGTTGGGGTAAGAAGGTTATGATCAAGTTGAAAGATGTCTTTTGTTGCCGGAGCTTGATCCTCCGTGGCCTTCTTGATCCTGTCATCCTTGTTGACCTTCGTGGGTTCTTCCCCCTTCAGATCTATCCTCATTAGCCAAGCATCGTTGTCACCATTGTTGGAGGAGGGGGATGACATGATGCCTGGCCTTGAAAACCCTGACAGAAAATAGCTCGAAACAAGAACAGAGGAGATTTGCGTGATACAGGAGTCAAAACCTTCGGGAGAATATATAATGAATTTTTACCAACCAAAATACGTAACGTGCAAGAAAACGGAGTCCGGAAGGCACACGAGGTGCTCACGAGGTAGGGGGCGCGCCCAGGGGGGTAGGGCGCGCCCACCACCCTCGTGGGGCCCTCGTGTCCTTCCCGGACTGCTACTTATTTTTCTATTTTTCTAAATATTCCAAAATGGAGAAATATTGCCTTAAAAATTGTTTTGGAGTCGGTTTACTTACGTACCACATACCTATGCCCTTTCGGAGTCTGAAACGTTCCGGAAAGTGTCCCTTATGTATTCCTCCGGGGTTACGGTTTCAATAATATTGGTTTCAACATTTATGGGATTACCTGAGATATAATGTATGATTCTTTGACTGTTTACCACCTTCGGATTTGTGCCTTCGAAGTTGTTGATTTTTATTGCACCGGAACGATAGACCTCCTCGATAACATAGGGGCCTTCCCATTTAGAGAGAAGTTTTCCTGCAAAAAATATTAAACGAGAGTTGTATAGCAATACATAATCACCTACATTAAATTCATGCTTTTGTATCCTTTTGTCGTGCCATCTTTTAACTTTTTCTTTAAATAACTTGGCATTTTCATATGCTTGGGTTCTCCATTCATCAAGTGAGCTAATATCAAATAACATCTTCTCACCGGCAAGTTTGAAATCATAGTTGAGCTCTTTAATAGCCCAATATGCCTTATGTTCTAGTTCGAGAGGTAAGTGACATGCTTTTCCATATACCATTTTATATGGAGACATACCCATAGGATTTTTGTATGCAGTTCTATATGCCCATAATGCATCATCAAGTTTCTTGGACCAATTCTTTCTAGACCTATTAACAATCTTTTGCAAAATTAATTTGAGCTCTCTATTGCTCAATTCTACTTGACCACTAGACCGTGGATGATAAGGAGATGCAATTCTATGATTAACATCATATTTAGCAAGCATTTTACGGAAAGCACCATGAATAAAGTGTGAACCACCATCAGTCATTAAATATCTAGGGACTCCAAACCTCGGAAAAATAACTTCCTTAAGCATTTTGATAGAAGTGTTATCACTACTAGTTGGAATAGCTTCTACCCACTTAGTAACGTAATCAACAGCAACTAAAATATGTGTATATCCATTAGAGGCAGGAAAAGGTCCCATATAATCAAAGCCCCAAACATCAAACGGTTCAATAACAAGAGAATAATTCATAGGCATTTCTTGGCGTCTACTAATATTACCAATTCTTTGATATTATCACATGACAAGACAAACTTACGGGCATCCTTGAAGAGAGTAGGCCAATAAAAACCAGATTGCAATACCTTATGTGCAGTTCTATCTCCAGCGTGGTGTCCTCCATAAGACTCGGAATGACACTTGCGTAGGATCTGTTCCTGTTCATGCTCAGGTACACAACGTCTAATAACACCATCTACTCCTTCTTTATAAAGATGTGGGTCATCCCAAAAGTAATGTCTCAAGTCATAGAAGAATTTTTTCTTTTGCTGGTATGTGAAGCTAGGTGGTATAAACTTAGCAACGATATAATTAGCATAATCAGCATACCATGGAGTACTACGAGAAGTACTTATAAAATTTAATTGTTCATCAGGAAAGTCATCATTAATAGGTAGTGGGTCATCAAGAATATTTTCTAACCTAGATAAGTTGTCTGCAACGGGGTTCTCAGCTCCCTTTCTATCAACAATATGCAAATCAAATTCTTGTAGCAAGAGAACCCATCTAATAAGTCTAGGTTTAGCATCTTTCTTTTCCATAAGGTATTTAATAGCAGCATGATCAGTTTGAATAGTTACTTTAGAATCAACAATATAAGGTCTGAACTTATCACAAGCAAATACAACTGCTAAAAGCTCTTTTTCAGTAGTAGCATAATTTCTTTGAGCATTGTCTAGAGTCTTACTAGGATAATGAATAACATTTAATTTCTCATCAACTCTTTGCCCTAGAACAACATCTACAGCATAATCACTAGCATCGCACATAATTTCAAAGGGTAAATTCCAATCAGGTGGCTGAACAACAGGTGCAGAGACTAATGCTTTCTTAAGTATTTCAAATGCTTCTACACAATCATCATCAAAGACAAATGGTATATCTTTTTGCAATAAATTAGTCAGAGGCCGAGAAATTTTTGAGAAGTCCTTAATGAACCTCCTATAAAATCCAGCGTGACCAAGGAAACTTCTTATACCTTTGACGTCCTTGGGACATGGCATCTTTTCAATAGCATCAACCTTGGCTTTATCAACTTCAATACCTCTTTCAGAAACTTTGTGCCCCAAGACAATACCTTCATTAACCATAAAGTGGCACTTTTCCCAATTCAAGACAAGATTGGTTTCTTCACATCTCTGCAAAACTCGATCAAGATTGCTCAAGCAATCATCAAAAGAAGAACCATAGACCGAAAAGTCGTCCATGAAAACCTCACAAATCTTTTCACAAAAGTCAGAGAATATAGCCATCATGCATCTTTGAAAGGTAGCAGGTGCATTACATAAACCAAAAGGCATACGTCTATAAGCAGAAGTACCAAAAGGGCAAGTAAAAGTAGTCTTTGATTGATCTTTAGCCGACACAGGTATTTGAGAGAAACCAGAATAACCATCTAGAAAGAAATAATGTGTGTGTTTGTATAATCTTTCTAGCATTTGATCAATAAAAGGTAAGGGGTAATGATCTTTCTTAGTAGCTTTATTTAATTTGCGGAAATCAATTACCATCCTATAACCTGTGATAATTCTTTGTGGAATCAATTCATCTTTATCATTAGGAACAACAGTAATACCTCCCTTCTTAGGGACACAATGGACAGGACTTACCCACTCACTATGAGCAACAGGATAAATTATACCTGCCTCCAGAAGCTTGAGTATTTCTTTTCTTACCACTTCTTTCATTTTAGGATTCAGACGTCGTTGAGGATCACGAACTGGCTTGGCATCTGCTTCCAAATTTATTTATGTTGACATAGAGTGGGACTAATGCCCTTAAGATCATCAAGAGTATATCCAATAGCAGCACGATGCTTTTTCAGAGTTTTCAATAATCTTTCTTCTTCATGCTTTGAAAGGTTAGCACTAGTAATAACAGGATATATCTTCTTTTCATCAAGATAAGCATATTTAAGATTATCAGGCAATGGTTTAAGCTCAAACACAGGATCACCCTTGGGTGGAGGAGGATCTCCTAAAATTTCAATAGGCAAGTTGTGTTGAGAATAGGTTCCTGTTTAAAGAATACTTCATCTATTTCCCTTCTTTCATTCATGAACATATCATTTTCATGGTCTAGCAAATAGTGTTCTAAAGGATCACTAGGAGGTACGGCAATAGAAGCAAGACCAATAATTTCATCCTTACTAGGTAATTCTTCCTCACGATGTTGTTTACTAAATTTAGAGAAATTAAACTCATGAACCATATCATCCAAACCAACAGTAACAATATTCTTAGTGCAGTCTATGGTAGCATTGACAGTATTTAAGAAGGGTCTACCAAATATAATGGGACAAAAGCTATCTTGTGGAGAAGTAAGAACAAGAAAATCAGTAGGATATTTAGTTTTCCCACACAAGACTTCAACATCTCTAACAATTCCAATCGGTGCAATAGTATCTCTATTAGCAAGTTTAATAGTAACATCAATATCTTCTAACTCAACAAGTGCAATTTCATTCTTAATTTCTTTGTATAAGTCATGAGGTATAACACTAGCACTAGCACCCATATCACATAAGCCATGATAACAATGATATCCTATTTTAACAGAAATAACAGGCACGCCTACCACAGGTCTATGTTCATCTTTATCACACGGTTTAGCAATTCTAGCAGTTTCACCTTCGAACTGAATAACATGCCCATCAATATTATCAGACAAGAGATCTTTAACAATTGCAATATTAGGTTCTACTTTAACTTGCTCAGGAGGTGTATAAGTTCTAATATTGCTTTTACGAACAACAGTTGAAGCTTTAGCATGATCTTTTATTCTAACAGGAAAGGTGGTTTCTTAATATAAGAAGTAGGAACAATAGGATCATTATAAGTGACAGTCTTTTCTTCAACTTTAATAGGTGCAGCTACTTTTACTTCTATGGGAGGATGATATTTAAACCACTTCTCCTTAGGGAGATCAACATAGGTAGCAAAAGATTCACAGAAAGAAGCTACTATCTCAGAATCAAGTCCATATTTAGTGCTAAACTTATGGAAAATATCGGTATCCATAAAAGATTTAACACAATCAAACTTAGGTGTCATACCTGACTCCTTACCTTCATCGAGGTCCCAATCTTCAGAGTTGCATTTAATTCTATCCAATAAATTCCATCTGAATTCAATAGTCTTCATCATAAAAGAGCCAGCACAAGAAGTATCGAGCATGTTGCGATTGTTTTCAGAAAGCCGAGCATAAAAACTTTGCATAATTATTTCATTCTGGAGCTCATGATTGGGGCATGAATATAACATTGATTTAAGCCTCCCCCAAGCTTGAGCGATGCTTTCTCCTTCGCGAGGCCAAAAATTATATATATAATTGCGATCACGATGAACAAGATGCATAGGGTAATACTTTTGATGAAATTCCAGCTTCAATCTTTTATAGTCCCACGATCTCATATCATCACATAGCCTATACCATATCAATGCGTCTTCCTTCAAAGATAAAGGGAAGACCTTCTTCTTAGGAACATCATCAGATACACCTGCAAGCTTAAATAATCCACAAACTTCATCCACATATAATAAGTGCTCATTAGGATGCTTTGTTCCATCTCCTATAAAAGGATTAGCGAGCAGTTTTTCCATTATACCCAAAGGAAATATAAAAGGAGTTTCATTTTCAATAGGTTCAGTAGGTTGAGGAGCAACTCTTTGCTCTACTGGACGGGGTGAAGATACCCTGAACAAGCCCCTCAGAGAATTACTTTCCATAGCAACAAGTGACAGTAAATTTCAGCACACTATATAAATTTTTCCTTACCAAATTCCACCTACCAGAAATGCTACACTCCCCGGCAACGGCGCCAGAAAAGAGTCTTGATGACCCACAAGTATAGGGGATCTATCGTAGTCCTTTCGATAAGTAAGAGTGTCGAACCCAACGAGGAGCAGAAGGAAATGATAAGCGGTTTTCAGCAAGGTATTCTCTGCAAGTACTGAAATAAGTGGCAACAGATAGTTTTGTAATAAGGTAAATTGTAACGAGCAACAAGTAACAAAAGTAAATAAGGTGCAGCAAGGTGGACCAATCCTTTTTGTAGCAAAGGACAAGCCGTAACAAACTCTTATAATAGGAAAAGCGCTCCCGAGGACACATGGGAATATCGTCAAGCTAGTTTTCATCACGTTCATATGATTCGCGTTCGATACTTTGATAATTTGATATGTGGGTGGACCGGTGCTTGGGTGATGTTCTTACTTGAACAAGCATCCCACTTATGATTAACCTCTATTGCAAGCATCCGCAACTACAACAAAAGTATTAAGGTAAACCTAACCATAGCATGAAACATATGGATCCAAATCAGCCCCTTACGAAGCAACGCATAAACTAGGGTTTAAAATTTTGTCACTCTAGCAACCCATCATCTACTTATTACTTCCCAATGCCTTCCTCTAGGCCCAAATAATGGTGAAGTGTTATGTAGTCGACGTTCACATAACACCACTAGAGGCCAGACAACATACATCTTATCAAAATATCAAACGAATACCAAATTCACATGACTACTAATAGCAAGACTTCTCCCTTGTCCTCAGGAACAAACGTAATTACTCACAAAGCATATTCATGTTCATAATAAGAGGGGTAATAATATGCATATAGGATCTGAACATATGATCTTCCACCAATTAAACCAACTAGCATCAACTACAAGGAGTAATCAACACTACTAGCAACCTACTAGCACCAATCCCGGACTTTGAGACAAGAATTGGATACAAGAGATGAACTAGGGTTTGGAGATGAGATGATGCTGGTGAAGATGTTGATGGAGATTGCCCTCTCCCGATGAGAGGAGCATTGGTGATGATGATGGTGATGATTTCCCCCTCCCGGAGGGAAGTTTCCCTGGCAGAACAGCTCTGCCGGAGCTCTAGATTGGTTCCGCCTCGGTTCCGCCTCGTGGCGGCGGAGTCTCGTCCCGAAAGGTTGCTTCTGATTTTTTTCTCATCGAAAGACTTCATATAGGAGAAGATGGACGCCGGAGAGCCACCAGGGGGCCCATGAGGTAGGGGGCGCGCCCTAGGGGGGGGCCACCCTCGTGAGAAGGGTGTGGGCCCCTGGCCTTCATCTTTGGCATGGATTTTTCTTTTTTTCTTTTAAGACGTTTCGTGGAGTTTCAGGACTTTTGGAGTTGCGCAGAATAGGTCTCTAATATTTGCTCCTTTTCCAGCCCAGAATTCCAGCTGCCGGCATTCTCCCTCCTTATGTAAACCTTGTAAAATAAGAGAGAATAGCCATAAGTATTGTGATATAAAGTGAAATAACAGTCCATAATGCGATAAATATCGATATAAAAGCATGATGCAAAATGGACGTATCGGAGGCCATGCACGAGTCCCTCGCACCTACACAAACAAATAAATCCTCGCAACAAACGCGATAAGGGGTTGTCAATCCCTACACGGTCACTTACGAGAGTGAGATCTGCTAGATATGATAAGATAATATTTTTTGTATTTTTTATGATAAAGATGCAAAGTAAAATAAAAGGCAATAAAAATAACTAAGTATTGGAAGATTAATATGATGGAAGATAGACCCGGGAGCCATAGGTTTCACTAGTGGCTTCTCTCAAGAGCATAAGTATTCAAGGTGGGTAAACAAATTACTGTTGAGCAATTGATAGAACTGAGCATAGTTATGAGAATATCTAGGTATGATCATGTATATAGGCATCACGTCCGAGACAAGTAGACCAACTCCTGCCTGCATCTACTACTATTACTCCACACATCGACCGCTATCCAGCATGCATCTAGAGTATTAAGTTCAAGAGAACAGAGTAACGCTTTAAGCAAGATGACATGATGTCGTGGGATAAACTCATGCAATATGATATAAACCCCATCTTGTTATCCTCGATGGCAACAATACAATATGTGCCTTGTTGCCCCTACTGTCAATGGGAAAGGACACCGCAAGATTGAACCCAAAGCTAAGCACTTCTCCCATTGCAAGAAAGATCAATCTAGTAGGCCAAGCCAAACTGATAATTCGAAGAGACTTGCAAAGATAACCAATCGTACATAAAAGAATTCAGAGAAGATTCAAATATTGTTCATAGATAAACTTGATAATAAACCCACAATTCATCAGTCTCAACAAACACACCGCAAAAGAAGATTACATCGAATAGATCTCCACAAGAGAGGGGGAGAATTTGTATCGAGATCCAAAAAGAGAGAAGAAGCCATCTAGCTAATAACTATGGACCCGTAGGTCTGAAGTAAACTACTCACACTTCATCGGAGAGGCTATGGTGTTGATGTAGAAGCCCTCCGTGATCGATGCCTCCTCCGGCGGAGCCCCAGAACAGGCCCCAAGATGGGATCTCGTGGATACAGAAAGTTACGGCGGTGGAATTAGGGTTTTGGCTCCATATCTGGTAGTTTGGGGGTACGTAGATATATATAGGAGGAATGAGTACATCGGAGGAGCAACAGGGGGGCCACGAGGGTGGAGGGCGCGCCTGGGGGGGTAGGCGCGCCCCCTACCTCGTGGCCTCCTGGTTGATGTCTTGACGTAGGGTCCAAGTCCTCTGGATCACGTTCGTTCCGAAAATCACGTTCCCGAAGGTTTCATTCCGTTTGGACTCCGTTTGATATTCTTTTTCTGCGAAACTCTGAAATAGGCAAAAAACAGCAATTCTGGGCTAGGCCTCCGATTAATAGGTTAGTCCCAAAAATAATATAAAAGTGTATAATAAAGCCCAATAATGTCCAAAATAGAATATAATATAGCATGGAACAATCAAAAATTATAGATACGTTGGAGACATATCAATCATATCTACTATATGATCCGCGCTCGACCTTTCGATCTCAGTGTTCCGAGGCCATATTGCATATGCTAGGCTCGTCAAGTTTAACCCGAGTGTTCTGCATGTGCAAAACTGGCTTGCACCGGTTGTATGTGAACATAGAGCTTATCACACCCGATCATCACATGGTGTCTCGGCACGGCGAACTGTAGCAACGCTGCATACTCAGGGAGAACACTTATACCTTGAAATTTAGTGAGAGATCATCTTATAATGCTACCGTCGAACTAAGCAAAATAAGATGCATAAAGGATAAACATCACATGCAATCAATATAAGTGATATGATATGGTCATCATCATCTTGTGCCTTTGATCTCCATCTCCAAAGCACCGTCATGATCACCATCGTCACCGGCTTGACACCTTGATCTCCATCGAAGTATCGTTGTCATCTCGCCAACTATTGCTTCTATGACTATCGCTACCACTTAGTGATAAAGTAAAGCAATTACATGGTGATTGCATTTCATAGAATAAAGCGACAACCATATGGCTCCTGCCAGTTGCTGATAACTGTGTTACAAAACATGATCATCTCATACAATAAAATTTAGCATCATGTCTTGACCATATCACATCACAACATGCCCTGCAAAAACAAGTTAGACGTCCTCTACTTTGTAGTTGCAAGTTTTACGTGGCTGCTACGGGCTGAGCAAGAACCGTTCTTACCTACGCATCAAAAACCACAAACACGGTATAGTGATTGCTTTTTGATCTTCAGAAAGAACCTTGTTCATTGAATCCGATTCAACTAAAGTTCGAGAAACTGATACCCACCAGCCACCTATGTGTGAAGCACATTGGTAGAACCAGTCTTGCATAAGTGTACGCGTAATGTCGGTCTGGGCCGCTTCATCCAACAATACCGCCGAATCAAGGATCAACTAGTGACGGCAAGCAATATGTATATACCCACGCCCACAACTCCTTTTTCTTCCACTCGTGCATATAACATCTATGCATAAACCTGGATCGGATGCCATTGTTGGGGAACGTAGTAATTTCAAAAAAAATCCTATGCACACGCAAGATCATGGTGATGCATAGCAACAAGAAGGAAGAGTGTTGTCCATGTACCCTCATAGACCATAAGCGGAAGCGTTATGACAATGCGGTTGATGTAGTCGTACGTCTTCACGATCGACCGATCCTAGTACCGAAAGTACGACACCTCCACGATCTGCACACATTCGGCTCGGTGACGTCCCACGAACTCACGATCCAGCAGAGTGTCAAGGGAGAGCTTCGTCAGCACGACGGCATGATGACGGTGATGATGATGCTACTGGAATAGGGCTTCGCCTAAGCACCGCTACGATATGACTGAGGTGGATTATGGTGGAGGGGGCACCACACACGGCTAAGAGATCAATGATCAACTTGTGTGTCTATGGGTGCCCCCTCCCCCATATATAAAAGAGTGGAGTAGGGGAGGGCCGGACCTCCTATGGCGCGCCCCATGGGGAGTCCTACTCCCACCGTGAGTAGGATTTCCCCCTTCCCTAGTTGGATTAGGAGTGGAAGGAAGGGGGAGAGGGGGAAGGAAAGGGGGGCCGGCCCCCCACCCAATTCGGATTGTGCTTGAGGGGGGCGCGCCCCCTCCTAGGCCTCCCTCTCTTCTCTCCCACTATGGCCCATATACCTCCTAGGGAGTTTCGGTAACCTCCCGGTGCTCCGGAATATGCCCGAACTCACCCGAAACCATTCTGACGTCCAAATATAGTCATCCAATATATCGATCTTTATGTCTCGACTATTTCGAGACTCCTCGTCATGTCCGTGATCTTATCCGCGACTCCGAACTACCTTCGATACATCAAAACACATAAACTCATAATACCGATTGTCACCAAACGTTAAGCATGCAGACCCTATGGGTTCGAGAAATATGTAGACATGACCGAGGCACGTCTCCGGTCAATAAACAATAGCGGAACCTGGATGCTCATATTGGTTCTTACATATTCTACGAAGATCTTTATCGGTCAAACTACATAACAACATATGTTGTTCCCTTTGTCATCGATATGTTACTTGCCCGAGATTCGATCGTCGGTATCTCAATACCTAGTTCAATCTCGTTACTGGCAAGTCTCTTTACTCGTTACGTAATGCTAAATCCCATAACTAACTCACTAGCTACATTGCTTGCAAGGCTTATATTGATGTGCATTACCGAGAGGGCCCAGAGATACCTCTCCGACATTCGGAGTGACAAATCCTAATCTTGATCTATGCCAACTCAACAAACACCATCGGAGACACCTGTAGAGTACCTTTATAATCACCCAATTACGTTGTGACGTTTGGTAGCACACAAAGTGTTCCTCCGGTATTCCGGAGTTGCATGATCTCATAGTCATAGGAACATGTATAAGTTATGGAGAAAGCAATAGCAACAAACTAACCGATCATCGTGCTAAGCTAATGGATGGGTCAAGTCAATCACATTATTCTCTAATGATGTGATCCCGTTAATCAAATGACAACTCATGTATGTGGTTAGAAACTTAACCATCATTGATTCAACGAGCTAGTCAAGTAGAGGCAAACTAGTGACACTCTGTTTGTCTATGTATTCACACATGTACTGAGTTTCCGGTTAATACACTTCTAGCATGAATAATACACATTTATCATGATATAAGGAAATATAAATAACAACTTTATTATTGCCTCTAGAGCATATTTCCTTCAGTGCTTTCGGTCTTCGGTTTGAGGGACTGTTCTTTGGCGTTTTGAGGGATCGTTCGTCAATGGTTCAAGGGAATCCAAGTCCGATCTACACCGACACGTTCATCTTTCGCTGCAACTCGGTGATGGTAACGATCGTGACCAAAACCCATTATGCATCTTCATATTGATCTTGGGTGTGCGTAGGCATGATTTTTTTGTTTTCCACTACATTTCCCAACAATTATGCCATGAATGATCATAGTCATAAATATAAAATATTGCAATTTAATCGCTGCCCAATTGTAATTTTTTCACCACACCACACTTCTATGCTTGGAACCTAGTGAACCTATGGCCCCGGGGGGTCTACCTTCTTATACTGAAAACTTTACCAAAAATATATTTCCTTGTTGTACCGTTTCTTTTATGGGAAAATTGGTTTTATACCCTTAGTTGTGTCCCCCTCGTCAGGATTGCCCCTAGTTTCTGAAAACACGTGGTCTTGCCCAACCCACTTTGGCGTCTTGTGCTTTAGCCCTTTGACCATTTGACCGTCACTTTGAAAACTTCATAACTAATTCATACTAAATCAGAAAAATGCAAATAAGATACAATAATGTTCAGAAAAACATCCCATGTATGTCAATGTCACTTGCATTAATGACAAAAGTGTTGGTAAGTGCCCATCCGAGTTTTAGCTCTTATCATGCTGGTAACGAGATTGAACTAGGTATCATGATACCGATGACCGAATCTCAGGCAAGTAACATATCGATGACAAAGGGAATAACGTATGTTGTTATTGCGGTTTGACCGATAAAGATCTTCGTAGAATATGTAGGAACCAATATGTGCATCCAGGTTCCGCTATTGGCTATTGACCGGAGATGTGTCTTGATCATGTCTACATAGTTCTCGAACCCGTAGGGTCCGCACGCTTAACGTTCAATGAAGATTTGTATTATGAGTTATGCGTTTTGGTGACCGAAGTTTTTTTGGAGTCTCGGATGAAATCACGGACATGACAAGGAGTGTCGAAATGGTCGAGAGGTAAAGATTGATATATTAGAAGGTAGTATCCGGACACTGGAAGGGTTCTGGAGTATATCGGGTACATACCGGAGTACGGGAGGGGTTTCCGGAACCCCCCGGGGAAACATATGGGCCATGTGGGCATAGGAGGGAGGCTAACCAGCCCACAAGGGGCCGGTGCGCCCCCACAAGGGAGGAGGTTGAATTGGACTAGGGAAGGGGGCGCCACCCCCCTTTCCTTCTCCTACTCCCTCTCCTTTCCCCCTTTCCGCCTCCATGAGAAGGAAAAGAAGGGGCGAATCCTACTAGGACTGGGAGTCCTAGTAGGACTCCCCCTTATGGCGCGCCCCCTAGGGCCGGACTCCTCCCTCTCCCTCCTTTATATACGTGGGCAGGGCACCCCTTGGAGACACCACCAATTGTTCCAAGCCGTGTGTGGTGTCTCTCTCCATAGTTTACTCCTCCGGTCATAGCGTCATAGTGCTTAGGCAAGCCCTGCATGGATCACATCACCATCACCGTCACCACGCCGTTGTGCTGATGAAACTCTCCCTCGACCCTCTGCTGGATCAAGAGTTCGAGGGATGTCATCGAGCTGAACATGTGCAGAACTCGGAGGTGACGTACATTCGGTACTAGATCGGTTGGATCGTGAAGACGTTCGACTACATCAACCACGTTAAGCTAATGCTCCCACTTTCGGTCTACGATGGTACGTGGACACACTCTCCCCCTCTCATTGCTATGCATCTCCTAGATAAATCTTGCGTGATCGTATGAATTTTTTTGAAATTGCATGCTACGTTCCCCAACACCATGGCGATTATATATTGATTAATGATTCAATTTATAACAATGACCAAGGTATCCGCGTTGCTTATATATCTACTTATGGTATTGTTATTTTAAGTCTCGTGCCACTTACATTAATTTTCCCAAATAATCAAACTTAATAAGCATTGTCATTCGGTCTGGAGATTTTGATTGATATAGATGCCACATATTGAGGCTTTTAATGATTCAGTGTTAGTAGTACAACATATATCCAAGGTTTATCAATGTTTCAACAAATACTTTCATGTTTATCTTGTTAAGTTTCTAGATATAATTGCCACCTTGGATTGCTTTAGTATTGCTCATATATATAGACATGAAAACTACAGAGCAAATGAATTGGCCCAACAAGCAGCTGGTTACTATGTTGATGCATGATGGTGTATTTCATATGTCACAAGATTCAGTGCTTAGTCTCGCTGACAGAGATGAGGCCGGACCAGCTCCCACCGCTGCGACTAATGAAAAGTTTAATGCGGGGAAAAGGAACTGAAGAAAGTCATTGTTGAATATCAAGATCGTAGCAATCAGGTGGACAAGATGATTCAGCAGATGGCTTTCCACATATAGTTTGGTATAACAATCTTTATTGCCAGATTGGTGATGGTAATATTTTGAAATGCTTGGATGAAGACCAAGCAAGAGGCGAGGAAAGTTTCACCGAAGTGTGTGGCAAGAAGCCCAAACAAACAATCACCGATATATACTTATCACCCTAACCATATGTGTATAAATGACCGACAGAGTGTTGACATTATCCTTAGAAGAGTAGTATAATTTATTATTTTGGCATGCATGCTTTGCCAAAATAGGAAGGCATGTGTTCACACTAAAAAATGTCTCAGGGACAAAATTGGAAGGAGCACAAAATGGCTTGTACCTATATGATCATGGAGTCAAATTGAAAATTGGAGTCCACCACTATATATCATTTCCCGAAAATATTAGAATAGATATAGGGACAACTTAAATTGGAGCATAGACGCGAGAGTTATGACAAGTTAAAAGGGGTTTGTGTTGACACAAAATTTTGCTTGCATGATTCCATCCTCAAGATAGGCTCAAATGAACAAGTGCTCAATGTAAAATTGTCTGATTGAGACGAACAAATTTTCCTTTTGGACCATCACAATCAGATGGCATATGCAACTTCCAGATCTAAGACACATGCTACACAAAATCTGCTAGGAGACAGGCTTAATAGAAACATAGTGATGTTGGACGCAAAAATCTGCACCAGGCCTCTGTAGTACCTATGGACTAAAATGAAAGATATAAATATTTTTCCTGCTCAAGAGCGTCCCCAAGATAACCCCCAATGAAAAAGTGCTCAACACAAAAGTTGTTGGTCTAGTCGAGTTAAACATCTTTTATTTTTGGATAATCTCATTCCAAGATTATATGCAACCTCCAAATCCAAAATGGTTGATGTACAATTTGGGCACAAAGGCTCCCAGCTTACTTGTCCGAATTAGGTTAGAATTTGATGATTGAAAAAAATAGTACGTTTCTTTTGTGGAAAGTCTAGCTACCTTCATATATATATATATATATATATATATATATATATATATATATATATATATATATATATAAGAGAAGATGAACGATTGAAATAAGACAGAATCGACAAATCAATTTACCACCTTTATCTTTTATTTCTTTCTTTACCCTTATTTTCTTCTTCCTCATTCTTAGTTGTACATCGTGTTCAACGACAGCAAACCTCGAGACCCTAGGGGCAATTAGGCCATAGAAGTCGTATGCTTTGGCGGGTTCCCACTACTAGGGAAAACCCTAGTAGTAGCGCGGGTTTAATGCCCACTAGTAGCGCGGGCTGTCGCACTACTAATAAGGTGCTATAACTATTATTTAGCAGTGGCGTGTGCGACACGCGCTACTGCTAAGACACATAGCCGCGGCGCTTGTTCCCTCTTGCACTGCTGCTAATCTAGCAGCGTGTTTACTATCCATCGCTACTAGTATTCTTTTTTTATTTTTTCTATTTTTAGTGTATTTATACGCCGTTATACAAATTTTGGTACAATACCAATTATGAGGTTTATATCATTATGTCCATAACAGTGTGTCAAATAAAGGTGGATTAGGTTCAAATGGAGACAATATGTGGTGCATGTCAAAAGTGTACTACTAATTCAAATTTGATCTAGTTTGGACTAGTAGTGGTTTAGATGTGCACCATATGTTGCCTCCACTTTACTACTAGGAAAAGGCCTACTAGTGGCGCACCTGTTTTGCCTACTAATGGCGCACTACAGGTGCGCCACTAGCATCACACTATTAGTATTTTTTACTAATGGCGCACCTGTGGTGCGCCATTAGTATCTGGTATACTAATGACGCACCACATAGAAGTGCGCCCTTAGTAACAATTTTTTTAAAAAAAATCAATTTTTTTGTTTTTTTTCTTAATCTCGGGTCAATATGCTTAATCTCAAATCAAATCGCACTCTATGATCAAACTTCCCAAAAGGTCACCCATCCTCACACTACTCCAGCCCAAGCACGCTTAACTTCGTAGTTCTATACAACCCTAGCACCAGCTCACTTCACATGCACTTATTGATATATCTATCATATCAATCCTATTAAACCTTGTTGATGCCTAGGACTTTGTTCATGTTCATGGGTTTAATGAAATTTTGAAAAAAAAATCAAACTTCCCAGTCATATTACGTATCATATTTTGAGAAAAAATCCAAAAAAAAAAATTTGAAACCAATTTTTTTTCTGTTACTAGTGGCGCCACTAGTAAGTTTGAATTTTTTTTCATTTCCCCCCTCTAGATCTTAAAAGCCCTGTATCTTTCGTTCTGTTAGGTTTTTGGGGATTTTGAAGATGTTGAACGATGTTCCCCCGGTTTAATTCGGATGTAACTTTTCGAGTAGATGATTTTTCATATAAAAACTTTTTAATCCGAGTTCGTATGCGAAAGTTATGCCCATTTTGCTAAATTCCAGAGAAATTTTACAAATAAAGTCGAAATTCGTATTTGTAAATTTTCCCAACAACTAGACCACATATCACATGGGAAACTTATTTTCATCATTTTCATTTTTTTAAATGAAAAGGCGATCCACGGGGGTGCATTTAGCACCAGGGTTACTAATGGCGCACCACACATCAGGTGCGCCATTAGTAATCCTAGTGCTAAATATATTATTAATGACGCACCTGGTGTGTGGTGCACCATTAGTAGTTTTGAAAATAAAAAAAAATTGTTAGTAATGGCGCACCATCCACTCGTGCGCCATTACTAACAATTTTTTTACTTTTAAAAAAAACTACTAATGGAGCACGTTGGTGAAGGAAATATGCCCCAGAGGCAATAATAATGTTATTATTTTATTTCCTTATATCATGATAAATGTTTATTATTCATGCTAGAATTGTATTATCCGGAAACATAATACTTGTGTGAATACATAGACAAACTAAACGTCACTAGTATGCCTCTACTTGACTAGCTCGTTAATTAAAGATGGTTATGTTTCCTAACCATAGACATGTGTTGTCATTTGATTAACGGGATCACATTATTAGGAGAATGATGTGATTGACATGACCCATTCCATTAGCTTAGCACCCGATCGTTTAGTATGTTGCTATTGCTTTCTTCATGACTTATACATGTTCCTATGACTATGAGATTATGCAACTCCCGTTTGCCGGAGGAACACTTTTTGTGCTACCAAACGTCACAACGTAACTGGGTGATTATAAAGGAGCTCTACAGGTGTCTCTAAAGGTAAATGTTGGGTTGGCGTATTTCGAGATTAGGATTTGTCACTCCGATTGTCGAAGAGGTATCTCTGGGCCCTCTCGGTAATACACATCACATAAGCCTTGCAAGCATTGCAACTAATGAGTTAGTTGCGAGATGATGTATTACGGAACGAGTAAAGAGTAACGAGATTGAACTAGGTATTGAGATACCGACGATCGAATCTCGGACAAGTAACATACCGATGACAAAGGGAACAACGTATGTTGTTATGCGGTCTGACCAATAAAGATCTTCGTAGAATATGTGGGAGCCAATATGAGCATCCAGGTTCCGCTATTGGTTATTGACCAGAGACATGTTTCGGTCATGTCTACATTGTTCTCGAACCCGTAGGGTCCGCATGCTTAAGGTTTCGATGACAGTTATATGAGTTTATGAGTTTTTGATGTACCGAAGTTAGTTCGGAGTCCCGGATGTGATCAGGGACATAACGAGGAGTCTCGAAATGTTCGAGACATAAAGATTGATATATTGGACGGCTATATTCGGACACCGGAAGTGTTCCGGGTGATTTCGGAGAAAACCGGAGTGCCGGAGGGTTACCGGAACCCCCGGGGAGAAGTAATGGGCCATATGGGCCTTAGTGGAGAGAGAGAAGGGCAGCCAGGGTGGGCCGCGCGCCTCCTCCCCCCTTGGTCCGAATTGGACTAGGAGAGGGGGGGGCGCCCCTCTTTCCTTCTCCCTCCCCACTTCCTTTTCCCCTCCTAGTAGGAGTCCTACTCCTACTAGGAGGAGGACTCCTCCTTGGCGCGCCAATAGGGTCGGCCGGCCTCCTCCCCTTGCTCCTTTATATACGGGGGCAGGGAGCACCCCTAGACAGACAAGTTGATCCTCATGATCATATTCTTAGCCATGTGCGGTGCCCCCTTCCACCATATACCTCGATAATATTGTAGTGGTGCTTAGGCGAAGCCCTGCGACAGTTGAACATCAAGATCGTCATTACGCCGTCATGCTGACAGAACTCTTCCCTGACACTTTGCTGGATCGGAGTCCGAGGATCGTCATCGAGCTGAACGTGTGCTAAAACTCGGAGGTGCCGTAGTTTCGGTGCTTGATCGGTCGGGCCGTGAAGACGTACGACTACATCAACCGCGTTTTCATAACGCTTCCGCTGTCAGTCTACAAGGGTACGTAGATCACACTCTCCCCTCTCGTTGCTATGCATCACCATGATCTTGTGTGTGCGTAGGAATTTTTTTGAAATTACTACGTTCCCCAGCAGTGGCATCCGAGCCTAGGTTTTATGTGTTGATGTTATATGCACGAGTAGAACACAAGTGAGTTGTGGGCGATATAAGTCATACTGCTTACCAGCATGTCATACTTTGGTTCGGCGGTATTGTTGGACGAAGCGGCCCGGACCAACATTACGCGTACGCTTACGCGAGACCGGTTCTCCCGACATGCTTTGCACAAAGGTGGCTAGCGGGTGTCAGTTTCTCCAACTTTAGTTGAACCAAGTGTGGCTACGCCCGGTCCTTGCGAAGGTTAAAACAGCACCAACTTGACAAACTATCGTTGTGGTTTTTATGCGTAGGTAAGATTGGTTCTTGCTTAAGCCCGTAGCAGCCACGTAAAACTTGCAACAACAAAGTAGAGGACGTCTAACTTGTTTTTGCAGGGCATGTTGTGATGTGATATGGTCAAGACATGATGCTAAATTTTATTGTATGAGATGATCATGTTTTGTAACCAAGTTATCGGCAACTGGCAGGAGCCATATGGTTGTCGCTTTATTGTATGCAATGCAATTGCGCTGTAATGCTTTACTTTATCACTAAGCGGTAGCGATAGTCGTGGAAGCATAAGATTGGCGAGACGACAACGATGCTACGATGGTGATCAAGGTGTCGCGCCGGTGACGATGGTGATCATGACGGTGCTTCGAAGATGGAGATCACAAGCACAAGATGATGATGGCCATATCATATCACTTATATTGATTGCATGTGATGTTTATCTTTTATGCATCTTATCTTGCTTTGTTTGACGGTAGCATTTTAAGATGATCTCTCACTAATTATCAAGAAGTGTTCTCCCTGAGTATGCACCGTTGCGAAAGTTCTTCGTGCTGAGACACCACGTGATGATCGGGTGTGATAGGCTCTACGTTCAAATACAACGGGTGCAAAACAGTTGCACACGCGGAATACTCAGGTTATACTTGACGAGCCAAGCATATACAGATATGGCCTCGGAACACGGAGACCGAAAGGTCGAGCGTGAATCATATAGTAGATATGATCAACATAGTGATGTTCACCAATGAAACTACTCCATCTCACGTGATGATCGGACATGGTTTAGTTGATTTGGATCACGTAATCACTTAGAGGATTAGAGGGATGTCTATCTAAGTGGGAGTTCTTTAGTAATATGATTAATTGAACCTAAATTTATCATGAACTTAGTACCTGATAGTATCTTGCTTGTTTATGTTTGATTGTAGATAGATGGCCCGTGTTGTTGTTCCGTTGAATTTTAATGCGTTCCTTGAGAAAGCAAAGTTGAAAGATGATGGTAGCAATTACACGGACTGGGTCCGTAACTTGAGGATTATCCTCATTGCTGCACAGAAGAATTACGTCCTGGAAGCACCGCTGGGTGCCAGGCCTGCTGCTGGAGCAACACCAGATGTTATGAACGTCTGGCAGAGCAAAGCTGATGACTACTCGATAGTTCAGTGTGCCATGCTTTACGGCTTAGAATCGGGACTTCAACGACGTTTTGAACGTCATGGAGCATATGAGATGTTCCAGGAGTTGAAGTTAATATTTCAAGCAAATGCCCGGATTGAGAGATATGAAGTCTCCAATAAGTTCTATAGCTGCAAGATGGAGGAGAACAGTTCTGTCAGTGAGCATATACTCAAAATGTCTGGGTATAATAATCACTTGATTCAATTGGGAGTTAATCTTCCAGATGATTGCGTCATTGACAGAATTCTCCAATCACTGCCACCTAGCTACAAGAGCTTCGTGATGAACTATAATATGCAAGGGATGAATAAGACTATTCCCGAGCTCTTCGCAATGCTGAAAGCTGCGGAGGTAGAAATCAAGAAGGAGCATCAAGTGTTGATGGTCAACAAGACCACTAGTTTCAAGAAAAAGGGCAAAGGGAAGAAGAAGGGGAACTTCAAAAAGAACAGCAAGCAAGTTGCTACTCAAGAGAAGAAACCCAAACCTGGACCTAAGCCTGAAACTGAGTGCTTCTACTGCAAGCAGACTGGTCACTGGAAGCGGAACTGCCCCAAGTATTTGGCGGATAAGAAGGATGGCAAGGTGAACAAAGGTATATGTGATATACATGTTATTGATGTGTACCTTACTAATGCTCGCAGTAGCACCTGGGTATTTGATACTGGTTCTGTTGCTAACATTTGCAACTCGAAACAGGGACTACGGATTAAGCGAAGATTGGCTAAGGACGAGGTGACGATGCGCGTGGGAAATGGTTCCAAAGTCGATGTGATCGCGGTCGGCACGCTACCTCTACATCTACCTTCGGGATTAGTATTAGACCTAAATAATTGTTATTTGGTGCCAGCGTTAAGCATGAACATTATATCTGGATCTTGTTTGATGCGAGACGGTTATTCATTTAAATCAGAGAATAATGGTTGTTCTATTTATATGAGTAATATCTTTTATGGTCATGCACCCTTAAAGAGTGGTCTATTCTTATTAAATCTCGATAGTAGTGACACACATATTCATAATGTTGAAGCCAAAAGATGCAGAGTTGATAATGATAGTGCAACTTATTTGTGGCACTGCCGTTTGGGTCATATCGGTGTAAAGCGCATGAAGAAACTCCATACTGATGGACTTTTGGAACCACTTGATTATGAATCACTTGGTACTTGCGAACCGTGCCTTATGGGTAAGATGACAAAAACACCGTTCTCCGGTACTATGGAGAGAGCAACAGATTTGTTGGAAATCATACATACAGATGTATGTGGTCCGATGAATGTTGAGGCTCGTGGCGGATATCGTTATTTTCTCACCTTCACAGATGACTTAAGCAGATATGGGTATATCTACTTAATGAAACATAAGTCTGAAACGTTTGAAAAGTTCAAAGAATTTCAGAGTGAAGTTGAAAATCATCGTAACAAGAAAATAAAATTCCTACGATCTGATCGTGGAGGAGAATATTTGAGTTACGAGTTTGGTGTACATTTGAAACAATGCGGAATAGTTTCGCAACTCACGCCACCCGGAACACCACAGCGTAATGGTGTGTCCGAACGTCGTAATCGTACTTTACTTGATATGGTGCGATCTATGATGTCTCTTACTGATTTACCGCTATCGTTTTGGGGTTATGCTCTAGAGACGGCCGCATTCACGTTAAATAGGGCACCATCAAAATCCGTTGAGACGACGCCTTATGAACTGTGGTTTGGCAAGAAACCAAAGTTGTCGTTTCTGAAAGTTTGGGGTTGCGATGCTTATGTGAAAAAGCTTCAACCTGATAAGCTCGAACCCAAATCGGAGAAATGTGTCTTCATAGGATATCCAAAGGAAACTATTGGATACACCTTCTATCACAGATCCGAAGGCAAGACTTTTGTTGCTAAATTCGGAAACTTTCTAGAGAAGGAGTTTCTCTCGAAAGAAGTGAGTGGGAGGAAAGTAGAACTTGATGAGGTAACTGTACCTGCTCCCTTATTGGAAAGTAGTACATCACAGAAACCAGTTTCTGTGACACCTACACCAATTAGTGAGGAAGCTAATGATGATGATCATGAAACTTCAGAACAAGATACTACTGAACCTCGTAGATCAACCAGAGTAAGATCCGCACCAGAGTGGTACGGTAATCCTGTTCTGGAAGTCATGCTACTAGATCATGATGAACCTACGAACTATGGAGAAGCGATGGTGAGCCCAGATTCCGCAAAATGGCTTGAAGCCATGAAATCTGAGATGGGATCCATGTATGAGAACAAAGTATGGACTTTGGTTGACTTGCCCAATGATCGGCAAGCAATTGAGAATAAATGGATCTTCAAGAAGAAGACTGACGCTGACGGTAATGTTACTGTCTACAAAGCTCGACTTGTCGCAAAAGGTTTTCGACAAGTTCAAGGGATTGACTACGATGAGACCTTCTCACCCGTAGCGATGCTTAAGTCTGTCCGAATCATGTTAGCAATTGCCGCATTTTATGATTATGAAATTTGGCAGATGGATGTCAAAACTGCATTCCTGAATGGATTTCTGGAAGAAGAGTTGTATATGATGCAGCCGGAAGGTTTTGTCGATCCAAAGGGAGCTAACAAAGTGTGCAAGCTCCAGCGATCCATTTATGGACTGGTGCAAGCCTCTCGGAGTTGGAATAAACGCTTTGATAGTGTGATCAAAGCATTTGGTTTTGTACAGACTTTTGGAGAAGCCTGTATTTACAAGAAAGTGAGTGGGAGCTCTGTAGCATTTCTGATATTATATGTAGATGACATATTACTAATCGGAAATGATATAGAATTTCTGGATAGCATAAAGGGATACTTGAATAAGAGTTTTTCAATGAAAGACCTCGGTGAAGCTGCTTACATATTGGGCATTAAGATCTATAGAGACAGATCAAGACGCTTAATTGGACTTTCACAAAGCACATACCTTGACAAAGTTTTGAAAAAGTTCAAAATGGATCAAGCAAAGAAAGGATTCTTGCCTGTGTTACAAGGTGTGAAATTGAGTAAGACTCAATGCCCGACCAATGCAGAAGATAGAGAGAAAATGAAAGATGTTCCCTATGCTTCAGCCATAGGCTCTATCATGTATGCAATGCTGTGTACCAGACCTGATGTGTGTCTTGCTATAAGTCTAGCAGGGAGGTACCAAAGTAATCCAGGAGTGGATCACTGGACAGCGGTCAAGAACATCCTGAAATACCTGAAAAGGACTAAGGATATGTTTCTCATATATGGAGGTGACAAAGAGCTCATCGTAAATGGTTACGTTGATGCAAGCTTTGACACTGATCCGGACGATTCTAAATCGCAAACCGGATACATGTTTACATTAAACGGTGGAGCTGTCAGTTGGTGCAGTTCTAAACAAAGCGTTGTGGCGGGATCTACATGTGAAGCGGAGTACATAGCTGCTTCAGAAGCAGCAAATGAAGGAGTCTGGATGAAGGAGTTCATATCCGATCTAGGTGTCATACCTAGTGCATCGGGTCTAATGAAAATCTTTTGTGACAATACTGGTGCAATTGCCTTGGCAAAGGAATCCAGATTTCACAAGAGAACCAAGCACATCAAGAGACGCTTCAATTCCATCCGGGATCTAGTCCAGGTGGGAGACATAGAGATTTGCAAGTTACATACGGATCTGAATGTTGCAGGCCCGTTGACTAAGCCTCTTCCACGAGCAAAACATGATCAGCACCAAAGCTCCATGGGTGTTAGAATCATTACCGTGTAATCTAGATTATTGACTCTAGTGCAAGTGGGAGACTGAAGGAAATATGCCCTAGAGGCAATAATAATGTTATTATTTTATTTCCTTATATCATGATAAATGTTTATTATTCATGCTAGAATTGTATTATCCATAAACATAATACTTGTGTGAATACATAGACAAACTAAACGTCACTAGTATGCCTCTACTTGACTAGCTCGTTAATCAAAGATGGTTATGTTTCCTAACCATAGACATGTGTTGTCATTTGATTAACGGGATCACATTATTAGGAGAATGATGTGATTGACATGACCCATTCCATTAGCTTAGCACCCAATCGTTTAGTATGTTGCTATTGCTTTCTTCATGACTTATACATGTTCCTATGACTATGAGATTATGCAACTCCCGTTTGCCGGAGGAACACTTTGTGTGCTACCAAACGTCACAACGTAACTGGGTGATTATAAAGGAGCTCTACAGGTGTCTCCAAAGGCAAATGTTGGGTTGGCGTATTTCGAGATTAGGATTTGTCACTCCGATTGTCGGAGAGGTATCTCTGGGCCCTCTCGGTAATACACATAACATAAGCCTTGCAAGCATTGCAACTAATGAGTTAGTTGCGAGATGATGTATTATGGAACGAGTAAAGAGACTTGCCAGTAACGAGATTGAACTAGGTATTGAGATATCGACGATCGAATCTCGGGCAAGTAACATACCGATGACAAAGGGAACAACGTATGTTGTTATGCGGTCTGACCGATAAAGATCTTCGTAGAATATGTGGGAGCCAATATGAGCATCTAGGTTCCGCTATTGGTTATTGACCGGAGACATGTCTCGGTCATGTCTACATTGTTCTCGAACCCGTAGGGTCCGCACGCTTAAGGTTTCGATGACAGTTTTATGAGTTTATGAGTTTTTGATGTACCGAAGTTAGTTCGGAGTCTCGGATGTGATCACGGACATAACGAGGAGTCTCGAAATGTTCGAGACATAAAGATTGATATATTGGACGGCTATATTCGGACACGGAAGTGTTCCGGGTGATTTCGGAGAAAACCGGAGTGCCGGAGGGTTACCGGAACCCCCGGGAGAAGTAATGGGCCATATGGGCCTTAGTGGAGAGAGAGAAGGGCAGCCAGGGTGGGCCGCGCGCCTCCTCCCGCCCTTGGTTCGAATTGGACTAGGAGAGGGGGAGCGGCGCCCCCCTTTCCTTCTCCCTCCCCACTTCCTTTTCCCCTCCTAGTAGGAGTCCTACTCCTACTAGGAGGAGGACTCCTCCTTGGCGCGCCAATAGGGCCGCCGGCCTCCTCCCCTTGCTCCTTTATATACGGGGGTAGGGGGCACCCCTAGACAGACAAGTTGATCCTCGTGATCATATTCTTAGCCGTGTGTGGTACCCCCTTCCACCATATACCTCGATAATATTGTAGTGGTGCTTAGGCGAAGCCCTGCGACAGTTGAACATCAAGATCGTCACCACGCCGTCGTGCTGACGGAACTCTTCCCCAACACTTTGCTGGATCAGAGTCCGGGGATCGTCATCGAGCTGAACGTGTGCTAAAACTCGGAGGTGCCGTAGTTTCGGTGCTTGATCGGTCGGGCCGTGAAGATGTACGACTACATCAACCACGTTGTCATAACGCTTCCGCTGTCGGTCTACAAGGGTACGTAGATCACACTCTCCCCTCTCGTTGTTATGCATCACCATGATCTTGTGTGTGCGTAGGAATTTTTTTGAAATTACTACGTTCCCCAACAGTTGGGTGTGGTGCGCCATTACTATGTCAACTAGTAATAGCGCACTATCCCATGGTGCGCCATTACTAACAATTTTTTTCAAAACTACTAATGGCGCACCACACACCAGGTGCACCATTAGTAATATATTACTAATGACGCACCTGTATATGGTGCGCCACTGCTGTATAGCAGTGGCGCACCACATACACGGTGCGCCATTAATGTCCATATCATCTATAGCCCTTTTCCTAGTAGTGCTTGAATCTAATCTGCCAGCACAAGCCATTTAATCATCATCATAGTCATTACCACTAACAGTATTTATTTAATCACCATAGTCATAGTGTAGCACATCATCATCTTCAAACTCATTATAGCTAGCTAATCACCACAAACACTAACTGTGGTATCTATCTAATCACCACCAACACTAGCTAATAATAATCATCATAGTCATAACACCAACACTAGCTCTTTAATCATCATAGTCATAGTGTAGCACATCATCATCTTCAAACTCATTTCTAGCTAGCTAATCACTCATGCTGCTCTCTCTCAGGTAAAATAACATAAAACATGTATAGCACTCCTCCTTCATCAAGTTGGAGCATGCAGATGAACCTGTCAACTAATCGTGGGTTGCGCTTCTGATTGCTGCCCCCTAGTACTTCTCTGCGATCGTTCACAATTTTGCTCCAGTCTTTCACTATTAAGCATTCCTCGCTATTAGAAATCCTGAATGCACTAAAGTGCATTGTAGGATATCTTGATCGTAAGCTAACAATATTCATGGTACCTTTAGTCTCGATCCAATCAGGCACAACATTCATCAGGAGTCCCTGTTGAAGAACATCGTATAGTAACATACTTAGCAATGAAGTTTAGCTTAAAAATAATGTATGCAAAAGATGCATTAAGGACAAATAGTAAAAAATCTTACCATATTTCCTAAATAGTTGTGACTGTAGTTCAGTACGAACACTATTGGCCGCACATTTTGAGTACTAACATTTCTAAGTGCAGGAAGAAAATTTGTCTTGACACTATGAAGATCCTCAAGCCATGAAACATAATGACTTATCTCCTCGTAGTTTAGTTCAGCTTCGGGACAGTAGTAGGTCCTGTCTACCAAGCGCTGGAAATGTTTGCTTAAACAGAAATAAGCTGACAATAGAAATTAGTTGTCAACTATTTTTGAATAAACAATATCAAAGACATAAATATGGTTGAGAAACTCACATAATGATATAACTGGAGGCGTCTGCACATCGACCCAGATGTCGATATTACCTACAATATCATCTTCCGGACGAATATCAAAGGTGATAACCATATCAGGCTCAAATGCATAAGTCTTGCATAGTGCTTGCCAAGTTTTGCATCCAAAATAGGTGCAGTCGTCTGTGTTATATAATTTTGCGTGGAAACACGACCATGCTCGGTCTTCAAGTAAACTCTCTTTACCTCCATAGTACGACTGAAACCTATCTTATCCAAGACAAAAAATCTTGCATGGCAGGGGACACGCTAGTAGAATAGTAAAAAAAATTAAATTATAAGTTGAAGCAAATGAAGGAGATGTCATGCTTAATTACGAAAAAAGACTTGTCGTTGTGACTTACTGTATCCACTTCGAAATTCTCGTCCAGCTTGATGCTGAAGCACCTATCATCATCTAGGAAGATTCTGTCGCACAGGCCGCGCTCGTCTTCGCAGTATTTGCAAATACCGAAATCCTTTTCGTCGTCAGACATTTCCTATGTTCATAGTTGAAACATTAATTGAAAATCAATCGAAGACAACTACCAGGATACTCAACACACAAATCCGGGGCACTCGTTATTTCCTACATATTCTGTCACAAGTCATTGTCAAAATTCACGGAAAAATACGGCATGAACATTGCTAAAATAGGACATATCGAGCGCCTGAAATTTGCCGGAACGGAAGTGAATCAACATTCCGACAAAAGATAGGTCACTCGGAGGTGTAACCTGCAAACATGACCGGCCACTTGGGTAAGCACATATCCTATTTGAGCAACACAAGATATACACTTCAAAATATCTTATAGGACTCATATTGACCTGAGCATTCAATAAGCAAAACCAAATCGTAAAATAAATAAGTATTCAAATTAACATGCATTCAATAAGCAAAAGTAAATCATCCCATGCGTCAGTATATCGTCGAATATTATCACTAATACATCCCGAATAGTATCATACATATAACATCACTAATACAACTAAAACCCTAGCGCACAACGGGTATCGGCGTGGTTGGTGGACACCCACAGAGAAGGAACTATCACAGGATCATAGCTCCAGTGAGATCCCTGGAGAACCTGCCAGGTATTGGAGAACCCGTGCTCCAACGCAAACAAGTAGCAACGGACGTGCGCGTCCTCCTCACTGACACGGTGACGCACCACCTCCGCGGGGTCCTCGAGCCTCTAGACCGTCACTGGCCCATGCGACCGCCATCAAAGAAGGTTCGGGTCAACGACGGGCTGACTCCTCACCAACCTACGCCCCGGAGGTAATTTTCTTACTAATTCAACTAGTTATATTAATTTTCTTACTAATTCTATTAAACACTTACTAAAAACAGTAAAAAAATAGTTAGATGAACTCTAAAATTTAACCCTAACTGATGAACTTTAAAATTTAATGAACCCTAACTAATTTGATGAACTCTAAAATTTAACCCTAACTAATTTGATGAACTCTAAAATTTAATGAACCCTAACTAATTTGATGAACTCTAAAATTTAACCCTAACTAATTCGATGAACTCTAAAACTAATTCTATTTAACAACTACTGCCATAATTAGCATCTAATTTGATGAACCCTAACTAATTAGATGAACTCTGAAATTTAACCCTAAGAAACCTAGCTAGGCAGAGGTAGGGGAGGAGAGGAGGGCGTGCCCACCTCAGGCGTCGTCGGAGTTAGGGAGAGGGGCACGCGGCGTCGAGGTTGGGGACGGGGTCGGGGTCGGGGCGGCGGGCACACGGCGGAGGGCGGCGATGTAGGGGGGCGTCGAGGTCGGGGGCGGGGGCGGGGGCGGCGTCGAGGGTGTGCGGAGAGCGACGGGTCGCGCGCGGCGGCCAACGGCGATGCAGGGCGGCGACAGCGGAGGAGTAGGGATTTGGGGGAAGTGGCCATGGGGGAAGAACGAACCGTGCGGTTAAGTCAAAAGTAGCAGTAGCGCGTTCCAGGAAGTGTGCTGCTGCTACGATAGCTATAGCACATTTTTTAACAAGCGCTACTGCTATTCCTTTCTCTTTTTTATTTACTTTCCATTTTATTTTATTTTCGTTAGCAGTAGCGCCTTTGTTTGTATTCGCGCTGCTACAAAACAAATAGCGGTAGCGTGGTTCTACGTAGATCGCTACTACTATGTGTAGCCTATCGGCTAAGCCATGGGAATTTTAGTAGTAGCGCTTTTATCTTCAGGCACGCTACTGCTACAATTGTATCTGTAGTGCCGTTTACACCAGCGTGCTACTAGTACTTAGCACCAGCGTGCTTTTTTAACACGCGCTACAATTAAAGTTCTATGTATAAGGTTTTCCCTAATAGTGTCCTCTTAGGTGTGTGGGATTACGAGTCTTCAAGAGATCTTGCCGGCGTGTCTTGCATATCGTGCTTCCAGAGAAGCTCCCCCGATGATGTGTCGTGCGTATTGCACTCGATGTTGGAGGCGACACGGTAACGTGTTCATGTGTGAACGACTACAACAAATTGAGGATGAGTCAAATGTTATGCTTTAGAAGGCTCCGAGACATGCATACTCCCCATGTTAAATATTGAAGATGTTGACGAAAAGTGGGTTGATCCAAAAGTGAAATTGACGTGCACATGACATGCAATGCCCGATGTGCAGCCGACACAAGTCGATCGCCTAGCATCAAATTTACAAACAGCCTAATGGGACACATCGGCTGAGTATCGTATGAAACCATCGGCTGTATAGCAATGCTCATCCAAAAGTACCAAGTGTGTAATGTTTATACACCCCTGGTTTCTATTTAGGTCTGTGTTCTCATTTTTACAAAAGCCTTTGGATCCTCCAAAACCTTGGGGTGTAATTAGCGATACGCGAATGTGATGGTATCCATTTACATGAAACAATTGAATAACAAGCACATTGTCAGTTAAAATAAGATACTTCCAAGTATATTTTTGGCAACTACTTTGGCACCAGCAGGTAGGGAAATTAGTGATCAATGTTAGTGATTTTCTAGTTTCTTCCATGTAGAATTTATATGTTCTCTTCCCGTAAAAATATATACTTATGTGGTCTTCATGACGACATCTGAATGCGAAAGAAGGTATCATACAGAATTAAAGTTCCAAAGCTCATTTCCCGTCCTGGTGTGGCTTATGCCAGATATAATCAACTCGAGTAAACATGTAGTTTCTTCTTCCGGCAGATTCTCGGCTCTAATTCGGCTAATTGTCCTCTTGGTGTTTTGGCCTATCTTTGTGGCAGTGACAACAATAATGGTCTCGAGTATGTATTGGTCATGAGTTTGTCTGTTTTTTTTGTGTGTGTGTTGTCGGTTTTGTTTCCTGGCGGTATTACGGCAACGGTGGTTCGACAATATCCCTTGCAAGGGTTGTACCCGACCATATTAAGTTCTTATAACGTAGTGGTGGCTCATGTGACCTCTTAAAATATGCAAGATTAGTCTGTCTCATGTAGTTTAGTTAAAGAACCATGATTTTATTTTAATTTATCTTTCATTTTATTCTGATTTGTTGGTTCACATATACTTCGTTTAGTAAATCAACGAAGTTGAACCGTTTGCTAAAGGAATTTGTATAAAGAAAATAGAAAACCAGAATATTTTTTTTTCATTGTGTAAATTGTGTGTGGATTAACTGTTCTAAGTGCTACACGAGTCACTTAACTGGCAGCTTCGAATATCCTCTGACGCAAGTTCAAAGAAAAAAGAGAATATCATACGATGCCCCTCTTAATGAACTGCAAGACGAACGGGCATTTGTCAGAGCAATCATCCTCACCTGTAATTGTCGTTGTTGCACGCCTACTTCAGTAATGATACCCACGAATCTCCCAAAGATTTGATAAGATATTTGTTTTCCTTGTGGCGTAGAATCTTGAAAGGTGAAAAGTGAGGAAGAAACGCTAACAAATGGAGTGGTAACTAATTTCCACATCCAAAGTCCTCCACGTTTTGGTCCCCATAGATCAGAAGTACCTGTCAGATCAAACCTAACTTGCCACACTAATCTTCACTGTGTTTCCACAAGTAAATGGGTGACAGGCACACCTTTTTTTCTATTTAAGGTAGCTGTCGCAATACATCTGGAAGAACATTTTTTTTTGAAAAGGAGGATGTACCCGGTATCTGTATCTGGATGATGCATGCAGCCATATTATTAATTATTCATAAAGATCATATAAGGTAATACATCAATAAGCCTGAAGGCACCAACTTGGCATCGTTGTTGCAACTCCTATCCTCTAGATGAAGGTGTGCCGAATGTCCGGGCCTAATACCAAACAGACATCGGACCAAAACCTAACATCTAAAGTCGGGTGTCCCATCCAAGCCACTACCTAGAATGGGTCCCACACCGGTCTGGCACACTCTCAGTGAGCACCGTAGGCTGCAAGGGCCGCCACCTCCATCTTCCATCGATCCATCCTTAGAGCAGAACTGATGCACCGACCTTGCTAGGCATCTCTGCCATCAACGCCACCATGACGCCAGACAACTTCCCCCTCCTGCGCGAGTCCTTCTCCGCGCATCAAACGCCGAGTCTCCACAGCGCCACGCCGCCGAGATCCGCCACCATCAATGTGTATGATGAAGCACCGCTCCACCAAAGGCGCCGTCCTCCGGTCCCTCGAGCCCGTGTGCACCTCCAAGATTGACGCCCCCAAGGGGGAAACGACACCAGAGAGCCGCCGTCATCCGATGTACTGATTTAGGGTTCCCTCGGAGGTAGCAGATAGTGGCCTTGTACTTCTTCATGGCGATACCTTCAGGAAGGGAATGACGTAGACAGTGTCGTCATCGCCGGCCTTGGCAATAGCCAATAGCAGGTTTTCACCCAGATCTATTCGAAGACCTCCATCTCTCGTGCACGGGCCGCCGCCATCCCTGCCGGGATCTGGATGATCCAGGCCGCTACTGCCAAATCACCACAAGGAGAAGTCCCCCCACCGAGACTCGCGCTGCAAGAAGATGACGCCCTATCATACTCATAATTAAGTTGAGGGCCAAATGATAGTTTTGCATCAAAAGCTTTTTTTTTACAGGACTCCTCAAGTGTCATTTGGCAACCAAATTTTGCAAGCACCTAAAACATTTGGTCATGCCGAAGCCACAAAGTTACGGATTTTTTTGATTTGTTTTGCTATTTTTTCTGATTCTTTTGTTCATCATGGGTGCAATGTACCTAGGTGTAGAAAAATCAGTCTTCAACAACAAAAACTTCAAGTGTTGACATTTTCTTGGGAAAAAAGCAGCAGACCGATTTTATAAATAAAACCATCACGGCAACTACTCAAACAAACAGTGCAAGAGGTTGCGAAGTTAACGGCATACAAGCCAAGTACGCATCAGCACAATGAACCCAAGGCACGCAGGCCCGGAATAAAAGGTAAAGGAGGTTGAGACCACATCAGGCTGGCGGGGGGTGAAAGGACGATGGACGAGGCACAGATCTTGGAGACCATCAGGGCGACAATATCAACATCCACAGACTTGGCGAGAGGGTTCCAATGCTGAACAAAAGCAATCATTTTGAACAATTAGTCAGAAGGGAAGTTGGGAAATAATCATTCAATCATAAATTTGTTTCTAATGGTTCATAAGGAGTTAAGGACCAGCAAAAAGCACCTAAGGTGATCCAAAACACACGAGCAACCTGGCCCAAAGGTTTTTAAGATGTTAAGTAGATCATCTATGCTAGTCGGGTTCCAGGGAACATTCAACCATGATCGGACGCAACTCCATCCTAGTTTAGCTAAAACACAATTAAAGAGGATGTGCTCGTTGTTCTCGCTCTCCCCACAAAGAGAGCAAGCAGGGGAGGCACGGCCATGGTGCTTAATGATTTGGTCACGGCCAATGTTGAGACTTTGAGGTGAACACTCTTTTTCTAGGGAACCAAAATAATTTGGCGTTATCGGTCAATTAATCTCTTGCGCGGAAAAAAAACTCAAACATCTAGAAATGATGCATGTTTTTAATTAGTGTGATCCAACGTGTGCCGTTGCTCGATCTCATGGGATGATATGCGTGAGGCTCTGTACTTACGTACCACTACTAGTTTCTTCCTCTTGAAAGCATGGCATGGTACGAATACCCACGTCTTCAAGGCAGCCTTGCAACTGGATCAGTAGCCAAACTCGCCATGTGAGGAGCCTCGTTAGGGTATCTTTTAAACGTGATTCATGCTGATTGCAAGCCGTGCTCATGCATTTTGGAGATGGTTTTTGCGGTTGGCAGTGGACATCAGCGACCGGCTCCCACAGTTATTTGGTTTATTACGATTTGACCACTAACAGCATTCGTACACCGTTTGGTTAACGGCGGGTGGTTGGTCGTCACGAGTCTGATCATTGTGCCGCTCCTGATCATTGAAAGAGAAACCCATTTCATGGTACAAAGCACTCTTAACAGTAACACATCTCATCATGCACCCGTCCCTCTATCGGATTGTAGGAGGAGCAGCTGGCCACATCAAATTCATTGTCAAAAGTGAGGGAAGAAGGCCATATGCGCGGGGCTACTGCCCAAAGCACCCCTGTGAGCCAGACACTGTGGCCCATGGTGCGGCCAATTAAGCGCCCCCGCAATTCTTCTCCTGCCTATGCAGATGCCATGCAACGGGAAGGAACCCCCATCCAAATGCAACGGCAGCTCGCTCATTTCCCCTATGCACAGATGCATAGTATATGCATGCATGAAGCCGTGGAGGTCGAGGAGAGGGAAAGAGAACACTGCCAACATCTCATGTGTGGCCGTCAAGGACCGATGGCATGGTAGCCCTCAATCAATGTGCAGTGACCCAGTGTCCTTCGAGTTCCAATCATTCAAAGGAGAATCCGACTTGTGTGGCGTGCAACACCGAGCTGATCATGGTGCAATCCTGATAATTTTGACGTTTGGCACGCATGCAGCACGTAGGCACGCGAGGTGCCGGCGTATACCATCCTAATTTGCACACGATGATGATATATCGACCATGAATGTTGTTCGCGATGATGATGATATATCGACCATGAATTCCTCTGTTGTTTTCCAACTCCCCTCTACTACTGTACTCCCTTCGTTCGGAATTACTTGTCGCAGAAATGGATGTATCTAAACGTATTTTAATTCTAGATACATCCATATCCAAGACAAGTAATTCCAAACGGAGGGAGTACATGCCACGGGAGGCCATGTGATGATGTGCAACGCACAAAAAGGAATGTAAACCAACCAAGAAAACAGTGGAAGCGCCAGTAGAATCGAGGAAGAAAGTCTTGCCACAATTAATTCTCTCCGGCCTTGTAGTTAGCCTCGACGCCCTGGTTAGCAAGCAAGAGGCGAGAATGACGGGTGGACGGATGCAATGTGAACTCGCTCGCTCCAGGCCTATCATTGAGAAAGATGTCACAGGATGAGGCAGCAGCCGTGCCCCACACCGCGCAAAAGAGGCCAGTTTCCGGTCCAGGGGCGCGCTCATGTCCGATGTGGAAAGCAGGAAGGTGGCGAGGGAAAGGCCGGGGGCTAGAGGCCAGGCAGCAAGACCTAGCGAGCTAGCTACATGGAATTGGGAGGGTAGCCAGGTTGCAGAAAAAGTCCATACCAGTAGTAGCACTCGATGGCGATCAAGGAAAGTAACCGGGAATTGGGAAGAAACCACGCACCAGGCCGGCCAACCACACGTCTAGTAAATGAGCGCATACGTAGGCGGTTCATATGGCTGGGTGGGTGCATGATGAGTCGTAACATTTTTGCCACAATCATTTGTGCAAATACCTAACAATTATCGGGCCATGCATGCATGCATGCATGCATGATTATCATGTGAAATACTTGTACCAGAACCAAAGTAGGATGTGGATGTCCCGTACCTGAACGGACGGACGAGCTCTTATTATCTATACACGTACGTGCGTACCTAACTGATCTAGAACGCGCCCACCCTCGGTGAACGAACAGTGGCAAGCAAAAAAGAAAAGAAACGGAGGATCTAATATTGCCGAGGTCTCGCCTTTTGTAATGCCTACATGCATGCGTGTGGGCAGACGGGGGCCGGGCGGGCGAGGCTGATGTGTGCGTGCGGCTTCTAATATTGCCGGCCCCTTTCCACACGCGCGTCCACGCGGCACCCCTAATCATCCATCCATACCAGCAGCACAAAGAAAAACCCGACTTTTGAGCAGCAGCGATGGCTGGGTGTTGAGAACGAGATGAAAAATATGCAGATCTGCAGGAGGGAACACGCCCAGAGAGAGGGAGGGAGACAGAGGGCGCAGCACGGCACTCTGGTCTGTGGATGGAGGCTGGACCCTCCCGGCGCGAGGGGTCGATCTCCCTCGCTGCTGCCTGTGCTGGGCTTGTCAAACATTCGCAAGTGTCGAGTGCG
>NC_057803.1:56112380-56114983 GCF_018294505.1 Triticum aestivum
CCCCTCTTCCTCCTCAAATATTCTCAACCCCTCGGCCTCAACCAATTCATTCCCCTCACTCATTCCTTCCTTCCTCCCCTCCCCTCTCCTCACCTCTCCTACACAGACGCGCGAATACACTTCCGCGACACCTTGCAAGAATTGCGAGAGGATTCAAGTCGGCGTAGATAGACAAGATATAGTTTGCTGGTTCTTGGGTCAAGCTAGCTAGAGACCATTGGCTCTGCCGATTTGTGCGGCACGCCATGTCGCAGGAGGAGGTCCACGACGCCGGCCTGGCGCTGGGCCTGTCCCTGGGCGGCGGCGGCGGGGGCGGAGGCGACGGGTCGTCGTCGGCGCACCGCGGCAGCAACAGCGGCCGGCTGACCCTGTGGGAGGCGGAGCCGTCGCTGACCCTCAGCATGCCGGACGACACCACCATGACCGGCACCGCGTCCGGCGGCGTGTCGTCCATGTCGGTGGGGGGCGCGGTGAAGAGGGAGCGCGCGGAGGAGGCGGAGCTGGGCGAGATGGTGTCGTCCACGGCCGTGGGTGCCGAGGAGGACGACGACGGCAGCACGCGGAAGAAGCTGAGGCTCACCAAGGAGCAGTCCGCGCTCCTGGAGGACCGCTTCAAGGAGCACAGCACCCTCAACCCGGTACGTACGTACGTACGCACGTACGCATGCGTACTAGTCACGTTCGAATCGATTCACCGCTGCTGATAGATAGCCGCAGATACCTAACATGCCTCATCTATCATCTGCTGAGATCTTCTCTCTATTTATGCATGCGCGTACACAACATGCGTACAAGCAAATCCACAAATAAATCTGGTTTATTTTCTTGATCCATAGTAGCTATGAGCTACTGAATCAAGAAAAAAAATGAGTTACTGAACAGTTCTTTTTTCCTTTGCGTGTCCTATTTGGATTTGAGCAGAAGCAGAAAGTGGCTTTAGCCAAGCAGCTAAACCTCAGGCCAAGGCAGGTGGAAGTCTGGTTCCAGAACAGAAGAGCCAGGTTAGTAACCTTGTACTCTACGTATTATTATACGCATATAAGTATGCACTCCAGGTTATATTACGGTCCCCTGCTAGAGCTGACTTGCAACAATTCTTGTATTATACACCTCTTCATCTTCTCAAAAAAAAAAGACGGGCAATCATTTTGTGTGTTGCACTCCCATCTCGATTCATTTTGTTTTACGTCCATGCATGCATGAAAAATCAGCGGAACCTCTGCCTAAAATTACGGGTCATTTCGGTCCTGGTGGTGAACTTTCTTTGATAAGTAACGTTGGATCCCGTGTTACACGTGCATGCAGGACGAAGCTGAAGCAGACGGAGGTGGACTGCGAGTTCCTGAAGCGCTGCTGCGAGACGCTCACCGAGGAGAACCGCCGGCTGCAGCGGGAGCTGCAGGAGCTCCGCGCCATCAAGTTCGCCCCGCCGCCGCCGCCGCCCAACAACGCCAGCCAACACCCCGGGACGCCGTCCTCCGCCGCGGCCCCGCCGGCGCCGTTCTACATGCAGCTGCCGGCCGCGACGCTGACCATCTGCCCGTCCTGCGAGCGCCTGGGAGGAACCGCCGCCGCCGCCACCGGCAAGGTCGACCCCGACAGGCCCAAGGCCGCCACCCACCACTTCTTCAACCCCTTCACCCACTCCGCCGCCTGCTGATCGATCCGCGCTCCGCCGACCGCACGTACGTACATACACGACGCTCATCAACATCGACCAGCACCACCGCCATAGCTAGCTAGCTACAAGTAAGTAGCAGTGGCCGCCATAGCTAAGCTAATACCTGACGTCGCAAGTAACATATGATCCTTGCAGCCAGCTGCAGGACATGGACATGGACACGATCCTCCTACACTTTTGCCATTTCTTGGTCTGGGGGTTTCGTCCCGAATCTTGTTCAGTTTAGCTAATCCATCCATCAATCATAGACGATAGGTAGTCGAACAGCCGTAGTAGCTAGCTAGTACTGGAAGCGGCCGGCCATTGTATATTCTTGTGCATGCATGTAAGTGTAACCGTGGACCTCTCCTTTTGGTTGGCTTCTCTGCCTTTTTGCGTTCAAAAGCTGATTATCGGAGAGGAGGTTAATAGACTAAGCCGCCGCTGTGATGAACTAATTCCTAGTCGTGTCAGGCAGTGTTTGGATGATGACATGAGAGAGGCTCTCCCTGTCGGGTGCGTACGTGTGTAATGTGTATACCTTTCTGACTTTTTTTATATGCATATACGTCTCAATGATTGTGCCTGTCGGGCCTTAAACTTTACTTTGCGTCCCTGTTGCTTTCGCCTTTGCTGGTTCATTTAATTGATAATGGGAAAGCCTAGCCTCTCTTCTGCTCTTGCTTAACCATCTGTTCAGTTGTAACAGGGACGATAATCCTACACCTACGTAGCTTTACGAAACGTTCTACATAACCTTCCCAATAACTCTCTCGCCCCCCCTGATTTTCAGGTGGGCGGGGGCCCCTTCCTCCCCCTTCTCCAATCACAATTGTCCATGTGGCAGGTTACGTAAAACACGTAAAATTCTTTACGTGGATGTAGCATTACTCAATTACACCGTCGATAATCCTACACCTACGTAGCTTTACGAAACGTTCTA
>NC_057803.1:56115176-56138645 GCF_018294505.1 Triticum aestivum
CCCCCCTGATTTTCAGGTGGGCGGGGGCCCCTTCCTCCCCCTTCTCCAATCACAATTGTCCATGTGGCAGGTTACGTAAAACACGTAAAATTCTTTACGTGGATGTAGCATTACTCTTACACCGTTGTAAGTTGTAACCTCTACCTGGTTAACCAGCCCAATTTTCACACGGACACTCCGATTTGACTAGAAAGAAGTTCGGGGTATTGCCTGGTAATTAGTGACGTACGGTTTCTGCTTTATCATCCATCAGAGGTCGTTTTCAGTTAGATCGTTGAGTAATTACTAGGTAACCAGAAAAACAAAATCATGACTCTTGATCTTCTGCGTTTATCACTTTGTATACCTACGGATTGTGCCAGCGACGGCTTTGCAAGACGTGACAGATAAAAGGAGATCACTCATGAAACCGTTGCCTCAAATCTTCTTTGCTCTCTCTGTTGATTTGTCTCAACAGGGTCAACCTCCGACCATCTTCCTCCGACCATCTTCCTCCTCGCATCCCTTCTTTCTCCACCAATCTGCCGCTCGCCACCCGTGTGCCACCCTCCAATTCAGACCTAACCGCCGGCCTCCACCTCGCTGCCACGACCTACCCGAGTCGCCACTTTCATCGTGCTATCGTCACCCCGACCATCCCTCTAAACCCTTCCCCTCCGATGTCAGCGCCACTTGTACCCGAGCCATCATGCCTGCACCTTGCCTTCACTCCGCAGCGCCACAGCCAACTGCGTCACCTCTAGCTTTGGCTTGTTCTTGGTGAGCCCTCGCAGCCACCCGCAACATCCTCGTTCCGGCTTGGGCGATGACTCTTCTGGTAATCTCCTATCAACAATTGGCATAACCAAATTTTACAATTGCGGGATTAGCAAATCGCATAAAAAGGAAGTTTGATCGCACGTGGTACAGTAGCAAGCCGAGTAAGAGTAGTTCAGCCGACACAAGGCATATGCAACAACAACCTTCTCATTGATCAAGGACGACGTCCTTCGTGCCTTGCTCCACCGGCGAGGCCATGGCTTCTCTCCCCATCCAATCATCGCTTTGCTGACCGGCAGGGAGGGGTGGCGGCTCTTTGCTTTGCATGTATTTGGGGTTAGGTTTATTGTTTTCTCTACGGACTTTTAATGGTAGTCGCGACAATATTTACGAGTGCATTTTCTTCTATCATAGCCACATGTGGGTGGCACCCAATGGTGATGTCAAGGGATCCTTAGGAGCCTTCTTCCATTGCTCCCCCATCGCATGAGATTTGGTGTTCATACGTTCTATGGTAGTTGCCATTTCTAGCGGTAACGTCATTGTTTTGGGGAAGTCGGAGGTCATGGAACAAGATTGCATGTTCGACAGTTGGTTCCAGTTTTCTCCTCGACAACATGGACAACATATGGGATGTTCAGAATTAAAGGAGCATGGGGAAGATCCCCGATCGACACCAAGGTTCTGGATCCCAGAAGTAAAAAATAATCTCATGGGGCATCAAGTTTTCAGTTACCGCGGTACGCGGTAACCGACAATTACCAAGCAGTTACGAACGGATTTTTGAATGATTTTTTAATCTGAATAAATTTCAACCAAAATTCATTTAAATTAAAAAATTCAGGATGTTTTGCTCAGTAAAGGTAATTTCTCGTGGGGCACCGAGATATGCGGTTGCCGTCAGGTAACCAAATTTCAAGCAGTAACCGAAACCCTGATCAACGCACCACAACTACTATGACTCTACCTATTCGATGATGGAGTAGCGAGGGCAAGAAAATATGAGGGTGTTGATGTAATTTAGTTTTTCTTGAGGTTGTTTTCTTCAAAATGTTCCTAAACTGCCGTGCTCCTCCCCCGATGTCTCTCATGATTTTCGCAAGTGTGATGTAAAATGACATTTTCTGTCTATGGTACTTCCTCTAGTTTTTTTACTCCTCATATAAGATTTTATGAAGTAAAACTTCGTAAAGTTTGATCGACTTCTTAGAGAAAAGCATCAAGATTCACAATTTGAAATCGGTATCATTAGATGTGTCATGAATTTAATTTTCATATTGTATAATTATAATATTATGATGTTGATATTTTCTCATATAAATATGATCAAATTTTATAAAATTTGACTTCACAAATTTATATGCAGCGTAAAAAGGACAGGAGGGAGTAGGCGGAAATTCCAGTGTGCAAATTGACGTTCTCGTAGTACTACGCACTTAACGGCCGTTGATACATCTCCGTGCCGATTGGACGGGCAAATTTCGGGTGCCTTCGTGTGGCTGCTCCGGCAGTTACGTCGTGGCGCGACTAGTCGGCTGTCTGGTATCGGGCTACAGCAACCGTCCGAGGTCATCCATGTCACGTACGTGTCCCGATTCAATGATGGGCCGAATCCGGAACCGCTCTCAGCTGATAGTAACCGCCCGGTGGCCGGTGGGGCTGAGGAGTTATTCCAGACCGCGTTTCACCGTGTGAAAACCCAGCAAAATAATTTAGAGGGAAAGGAGTAGAAATGGAGAAATTATGTACTAAGAATCTTCTAGCAGATTGACGTCTCAAGTCTTTTCATGCAAATCAGAAGAAAATGGTCTACAAGTTCGCCATTTTTTAATAAAAATTTGTACGCTGTGAAATCGTGGGAGACGACAAACTTGTGTCCGGTGCTAATGATACGGGTTCGCTGTTAAATCGGTCGATGCTTCTAGTCCGAAACACTCATTTGTCCTTGTAATTAAGGTTTCTATACGGAGTAGCACGTGTCATCGTTTGACAGTCAAAACACGATGGAGAAAGGCATGGTGTAAAATATACTCGCAAAAAAGGGCATGGAGTAAAATATACGGACGATCGACAGCATGAGTATCCAAGCTAATAGCCCGTCCGTCCTAAAATATACAGACGGTACACGAGGCATCCTCACGGCTCACGCACCTACCAAATGCACGCGTCCGTCCGAACGGGAAGCCGGCCGTTTTCCCGTGACCGAACGAAACGGAACGGGAATCCACGGGGAGCAGTAATAACCTAATAATCCGACGAGTTAACGCCGGTCACACGGAGCGCGTGCCAAGCCGGGAGGGGAGTTCAATGTGGCGCCCCGCTCGCCGTGACGCGTCGCGCGCCTCGCCGCGCTCCGCATGGCGCCGCCCAGGTCCCTGCCGGCCATTAAAAACCACCATCGTTTCAAACCTCTCGACCTCTGGCTCTTCGGCCGTGCACGTACGGCGCCCACGGATGGGCACGCGCCGCCGGAACGCTGCCGCGGGCCAGGTTCTTTGGCTGGCGGTGGCGGGTCCGCGCAGGTCGGTTGCTCCGGCGTTAAGCTGGCGCCACAGCGTGGCTGCCAGACGCAATTATTGAAAGAATGTTCGTCCTGTCCGTAGTAGGCTGGCATCCCTGCGTCGTCTGCTTCCTTGTCCAGTGCAATATAACCGGAACAGTGCACGGCGCAGCGCCGATGCTCACTCCCTGCATGCGACGACTGCTGCTGTGGATCTGCACGTACGGCGACGCCCACCCATTCATGAACGGGATTCTCGTATCTCACCTCTTCTCATCACGGCAACGCAGACTGACAAACAGGGCACGCAGTACCGAAGAGATCTGATCTCGTCTTGGATGATATCTTATGGAGCGGCGGTACCACTACGAGCAGATAATAACGGGCGGATGTGGATATTATTGGCGAGCGCGCGCGTACGCGTGCGGTGCGTTGGTGGAGCGGGATCGAGGGACCGTCCATGTTCTATCCGGGCGATGGCGGTGGTACTAGGCTGTCTCTCATCATCATCATTCGGGTGGATTTGGTCGTGGATATGGCGATGCAGCCCACATGACGTGCCGGCCCGGGCGCCCGGGTACAGGTAACAAGCAAGCCTCTCCCTCAGACAATCATTGGCCGCGGCGGGTCATGCGTCTCACTCCCACCTCCCTCGGTTAGGCAACTGTGGAGCAACTGCAGGCCGACGCCACTCGTCGTAATTAAGGTCAACTCCACCGCGCGACCCTATCCTGTCCGGCCCCGTCCGTTTGGGGTAAAAGGGACAAAAAAGGCGGCTCAGCGCGCGGGAGCAAACGGACTTTTGTCCGCTTTGTGTCCACTTTCGACAAATCTCCGGCCCAAACTTGCGCCGGTTTTGGGATGAAACGGACAGCGCACGGACGGGCGGGACGCGCGCGCTTGTCCTCCCTTGGCCCGCCTGTCGGTGGGAGAAACCAAAAACCCCCCGACGGCCATTTGGCGCCATTTCCCCCAAACTCTCCCACGTCCCTCCCGTCGTCCCCCCTCTCTCCCCCGTCCATGGCCGACGCCCCGCCGAGTTCCGGCGGCCTGACCATCGACCCGACCGCAAAGGTGAAGAAGGCGCCAAGGAAGCCGCGATCGAAGTACACGCCGGAGGAGATCGCCAAGTTGGACACGGAATCGGCGAAGAGGAGGGAACGGAGAGCGGCCGTCAAGATGAATGCCGCCGCGGCCAAGTTCGCCACCCAGCGCAAGAAGCTGGAGGCCGCGCGGCGCAAGGCCGCTGCCGACGAGAAGGAGGACCTCGTCAACAAAGCGCACACCATCCTCATGCTTGGCATGGGCCGTCCGGCGGGGTTCCATGCAGCGGCCGTCGGCCCGGCGAGCACAGGCTCGTCGGTCGCCCGGCCTACGCACTGTCAGTCGCCGACGTCGCGCGCCGCGCCCATGTCGCCCGGTTTTCCTCCACCCAGGCACGACGGCCAGACCCGTTTCTCGGCGTCGCCGGACGTGGGCTTGTTCGCGCCGTCCACACCACACCCCGCGGCTGTCATCGACCTCAACGTGACGCCTGGGTCCAGCAGCGGCGGGCGGCCTTCCGTCGAGATGCAAAGAAAGCAGGCACGTGCACCGTTCACGGGCACCATGCCGGCCCCCCGCGTGTTGTTTGACGAAATGCCAACCTCAACGCCGACGGTGGACGACCCCTTCTACAACCAGTACATGGAGGACGTGATCTTTCAGGGTGGACATGGCCGTGCCTACGACCCCGATGAGACCCAAAGTCAGGATGGCCGCGCCCAGTACGTGCCCGATGAAGAGGCCGACGACCGTGCTGACTATGACCATGGTGATTCGTGGCATGAAGACGATGACATCTATGTCGAAGGTGAAGATGAAGATGAAGCCAATGATGTTGATATTAGTGGCGCTCCATTGTTCATAGACGAGCTCACCCAAAGAGCGGAAGCACAAAAGAAGCGGAAGAGCATTCGCACCGGTTCATATACACAAGATGAGGACAAGTTGATTTGCCAATGTTGGATGGAGATTAGCCAAGATCCAAGGACCGGCGCGCAACAAAAGGGCATTGTTTTTTGGACGAGAGTCCACAAAACATTCTATGAAAGGAAGATGTTTGAGCCCTACCAAATAACAAGCAACCGTGGCATCGGTTCGATTCAAAAAAGATGGTTGTTCATCCAACAAGAGTGCAACAAGTATTGTGCCGCATTTGAGAGCGTTGAAGCACGACCCGTGAGTGGTCTCGGCGTTGGAGACATGGTATGCTCTTCTCTTTCTAGCCCTTGCTACGGCCATGAGACTTCGGCCGTGTATATGTTTGCATGTTCACTTGTTGTTGATCATGTGGTGTAGGCATTTCAATCTTTGTAGGCATTCAAGGCCCGGCACAATGACAAGTCATTCACTCTTATGCATTGTTGGAGGATCATCAACAATTGCCCTAAGTTCAAGGATCAATACCGTGAACTTCAAAGGAAGAGAGGCAAGAAGACGGCCAAGTTCGCCGGAGGTTGGGATGGCGAGGCGTTGAAGAGGCCGAGGGGCAAGACCAACTCAAAGGTGGACGACATTCGTGACGCCTCATCCATGGCCTTGCATGAGACTTTGCATGGCATGATGTCACATAAGGATGTGAGGGACGAGAAGAAGCGGCAAAGCAAGAACGAGGAAATGAAGCAATACCTAGACCTCCAACGACAAAAGCTTGAGATGGAGGAGGTGGCCAAGAAGAGGAAGATAGACATGGAGGAGGCGGCCCGGCAAAGGCAGCTCGACATGGAAGAGGCCGCCCGGCAAAGGCAGCTCGACATCGAGGCCGACAACGTCAAGGCCAGGCAGAGGCAGCTCGACATCGAGGCCACCAATGCCGCCACCAAAGCGAAGGAGGTGGCCCTTGCGATCATGAGCGTGGACTTGTCGAAGATGAGCGAAAAGACGAGGGCCTGGTTCGAGGCCAAGCAGAAGGAGATGCTTGACGCCGAAGGCCTGAACTACGTCGTCCGATTGGCGTGGCTGTTCTTTTTGGAGGCTGGCATGGGTGCCGCCCGCCCGCTGGGCCGCTGGCAGTGTGCCGGCGAAAAAACATTCATTTTGGAGGCCGGCTGTGTTGCCAGCCGCTGGCTATGTTGCCGGCGAGGACAACTGTAAGTGCATCTAGTGCCACCCCTAGTTGGTTTTGGAGTATTAATGACAAACCTAGTTGAGGGACTAATGTGTTTGTGAGAATTGCAGGATAACACAGGTAGAAGTCCCTCATTGATTCGGTTTTACTACCAGAGATGACCCCTAAAAATGTATGAAGACATTGAAGTCAAAGGTGGTATATGAAGATATTCACATTGAAGACTATGACAAAAGAAGACACGTTATGAAGCCTATGGAGCTCGAAGACTTAGATCTTTCGTAGTTCTTTTCCTTTGTGTTGAGTCATAGGAACCACCGTACTGTTAAGTGGGGTCCAGGAGAACCAGTTAGAATGACTGAAGTGATGCCTAAACCAAAAACCTATGTCTTCGAGTGAAGACAATGAGAGCGAATCTTATCCAGAGCCGGACAAGTCAGCTTTGCTTGTAGCCCAAGTAAAGTTGCCATGAGAGTTTGAAATCTGACCGTTGAGACACGTGTCAGTTCCTTAGTGACCCAGGGTCATTTTGGACAAATCAGGTCGGGTTGCCAAGTGGCTATAAATAGCTCACCCCCTACAACCATAAATGGTTGGCTGCTCAGATTTCAGTGCACGACTTTTATCATTTGAGAGCAATCCACCTCGAAGCCTTTGAGAGAGAGAATTCCTTACGAGGATAAAGCCCTAACCACCCAGAGCCAGAGAACATTGGGCATCACTTAAGTCTTCTTGTCTGTGTGATCTGAAGACTTATTACACTTGAGGACTGTGCATCCTCCAGACGGTTAGGCGTCGCGTTTAGAGCATCCAAGAGACATTGTGGATTGCCAGTGAACGAAGTCTGTGAAGGTTTGGGAGTCTACCTTGAAGACTTACCAGAGTGATTGGGCGAGGACTAAGTGACCTTAGCTCAAGGAGAATACGATGAGGACTTGGTGTCCTGAGCTGCGTGTTCAGGACTGGGTGTCCGGAACTGTGTGTCCTAAGGTTTAAATACCTAGCCGCTCCAACCAGACGTACAGTTGTCACAGCAACTGGAACTGGTCCAACACATCATTGTCTTCAACGAGTCACTGGTTTCATCTTCACTTCCTCTTACTTACTGTTACTCATTGTGAAGCCATTGCATGCTTGCTATATCTTTTGTCTTCACAATGTAACTGTATGATTTGTTTGGCTTCATAACTTCTTCCTACCTGATCCTTATTACACTACAGCTACTTGTCATTGTGCTTTCACTCTATTGAATACTTGACCATGGCTTGCCTAGTGTAATCTAACTTCCGTTGCATAGTGATAGGCATATCTCTACTGATTGTCTTCATAACTTCCACGTTTTGAAGACTTTCATAAAAATCGCCTATTCACCCCCCTCTAGTCGATATAACGCACTTTCAATTGGTATCAGAGCAAGGTGCTCCCTTGTTCTGTGTGATTCGGTTTAACCACCTGGAGTTTTAGCTATGTCGACTGCAGGGATAATCAAAGTCTCCGCTGCGTGCCCCGTCTTCGATGGAACTGAATATCCCTATTGGAAGAATAAGATGCGTATGCATCTTGAAGCCATTGACGTCGACCTATGGTATGTCGTCGAGAACGGCGTTCCCAAGGCTGGAGAAGGTGTCACTGCTGCTGATGTCAAGAAATTCGTTCAACCGGACTCTACTGCCAAGAACATCATCTGTGGTCATCTGACCAAAGGACAGTATGGCCGTGTGAGTGCTTTGAAGACATCCAAGCTGGTCTGGGACTGGCTCTAAAAGGTCAATGAAGGCATCTCAACCCAGAGAGATCAAAGAATCAGTGTCCTTCGCAATCTCTTCAACCGCTTCAAGCGAAATGACAATGAGAATGTCCAGCACACATTTGACAGACTCACTGACATCACAAATGAGCTTCAAGCCCTCGGCGCTACTGAGATCACCAAACATGAACTCGTCAAGACGCTGCTGAGATCACTTGATAGTTCGTTTGACATCCTAGCCCTGATGATTCAAGAACGTCCTGATTTCAAGACACTCGATCCATCTGACATACTTGAGAGGCTCAACACACATGAGTTTCAGCTTTCTGAGAAAAGAGATATCTACAGTCCAAACTATGGGCGAACTCGTGCCTTGAAGGCAAAAACTGTTTCCTCATCTGAAGAAGAATCTGACAGCAGTTCTGATGATCCTGAAGACATTGGAAGGGAACTTGCAATGCTAGTGAAGAAGTTCCAAAAATTCACCAAGAAGAAAGGCTTCAGAAAGTCTTCACGATCAAGCTCAAGGAATGATGAAGCTTCTGCTCATGACTACAAGAAGAAAACATGCCACAAGTGCAAGAAAACTGGACACTTCATCTCTGAGTGTCCACAGTGGGACAATGAGAACAGAAAGAAGAAGAAAAGCAAGGAATATGACTCTGACGACAAGAAGAAGAAGAAATACACAAAGTCTTCTTCCAAGTCTTCCTCAAAGTCTTCATCACACAAGAAGAGCTCATCTGGCAAGGCACATGCGTTTGTTGGCAAGGAAATGGACTCAGAGGAGGAGTCCACTTCTGAGGAGGCAGAGGTGGAGTCTGATTCTGGCATTGCAAGTCTGGCTACAGCATACGTCGCCAAGTCCATCTTCAACACTGAAGACAATGACTTCATCACCGACACCGATGCAAATGACAAGAATGACTCCACTCCTACCTACTGCTTCATGGCACGCGGTGACAAGGTAAACACACGCACTACTTGCTATCAAACATCCAGTGACGATGACTCTGATTGTGATTCAAAACCCAGCTACAAAACACTTGCTAAGATTGCAACTGAACAACAAAAGGCCATGGAACATATTCAAAAACTGTTAGACAGAAGCGATGATCTGTTGGGTGCTGAAATGACTCGATCTGAATCCTTAATTGAAGATATAAAAAATCTTCACGTTAAGTATCAGGAACTTGAAGATCGTCTTGATACTCTCTCAATAACTCATGAAAAGCTTTCCTATGATTATCTTCAAAGAAAGCAAGAACTTGAGAAATTGAGAGCGGCTCATGAAGATCTTCAAAAGGAAAACGAGTCACTTCGCGCCAAACAGATCAGTTCCGCTCAGGAAGGATTTGAACCACCATGTCTTAAATGCATTGAGCATGATAATGCTACTTTTGTTGCTGAATGTTCCACTACTACTGCTGTTGCAATATCTTCAACTGTTAATGTGGTAACTAACCCCTCTGCTGAGGATACCACTGCTATTGCTGATGAGAATGCTAGGTTGAAGACATTGCTTGAAACAGGGATGTACAAAAGTCTTAAAGGACATCAGACATTATGTGATGTCCTCAAGAAGCAGATTCTAAACCGAAACCCTAGGAAAGAGGGTGTTGGGTTCGTAAGGAAAATAAATGCAGATGGCTCTTACTGGAAACCTGAGCAGTATCCCAAAACCAAGTGGGTTGCTGCATAGGAACCTTCAGCAGATCCATCCAATTTATCTGGCTTCACTTGTGCTAACCCCATTATCATTGATGAATCCTTTGATGCAAACTATATACTGTTTAAGAATCAGAATGGTGAAGTGTTTGCCAGGTACATTGGTACTAACTACAGGAATGGACCGCCTATGACGAAGATCTAGGTGCCAAAAACGTATCTGGAAAATCTTCCTGTGAATGTCTTCATGACACCTCACATGAAGAAGACAAACCTCAGACCAAAGGCTTCATATGGTCCAAAGGCTTCATACAGACAGAGGACTCACCTGAGTCGCACTAACGCAAATATTTTGCAGGGAAACCATACTCAGGCATATGAATATGAGAGCGGTTCATCAAACCGCCATGTTCACATGACCAAAAGTTATTCTGCCTATTCTTATGACTACTATTGTCCACCTGCTAGACTGTTTGCTAGGGCTCCAAAGCCAAAATTCTCAGATGCTGCACTTAGACTTATTGCTTCTAAGCCACCCTTGAAGATGTGGGTGGCTAAGAAAGCTTAACTCTCTTTTGTAGGGAAAGGTCTCCAGCAGAAAACCAAAATCTTCTGACGCTATTGCTGGGGACCTTAAAAATCTTGTAGGGCGCAAGATAAAATGCCCGAATGGCATCATTATGTACTTCGTTCCTGAATCGCATGCTACTCTCCCTATTAGTCCTAATCTGGATCTAAGTTTTCATAACCCACTGGTTCGTCAAATGTTTTTGCTTCACAATTCTCTTCGTGAAGCCTATCCCCCTAACTGCACTGTAGGGTACGACACCAGCGTCTTCAAAGTCTTCAAAATGAATTATTGACAGTGGGTGTACAAATCACATGACTGGCAAAAGAAGCCTTCTTATGGACTCAACCTTACGTCCATCCGACAAGAGCCACATCACATGTGCTGACACTGGTAAAAGTAAGGTATTGGGTCTAGGTAGAGTTGCAATCTCAAAGGATCAACACATGGATAAAGTGATGCTTGTTGAATCCCTTGGCTTCAACTTAATGTCTGTCTCAATGCTTTACGATTTGAACATGATCGTAATGTTTGGAAAATATCGTTGCCTTGTACTAATGGAATCTGACAAGTCTCTAGTGTTTGAAGGGTATCGAAAAGATGATTTGTATGTGGTAGATTTCTCAGCAGGGCCACAGCTTGCAGTATGTCTTCTTGCAAAAGTTTCAGAATGCTGGCTTTGGCATCGGAGGCTTGGGCATGCTGGCATGAGGAACCTCCACACCCTTGCGAAGAAGAAACATGTCATAGGCATCGAGGGCGTCAAGTTCAAGAAAGATCACTTATGCGGTGCCTATGAAGCAGGGAAGATGACGAGGGCAAAACATCCCTCGAAGACAATCATGACCACTACTCGACCCTTCGAACTGCTTCACATGGATCTTTTTGGTCCCACTCACTACTCAACTTTTACCACTACTGCTTGCCTCTATGGCTTCATTATTGTTGATGATTATTCTCGATATACTTGGATGCACATAATCCTTTACAAGACTGAAGTGCAGGATGTCTTCAGATGCTTCGCCAATCGAGCTATGAACAATTTTGGCGCCAAGATAAAGCACATCAGAAGTGACAATGGCACTGAATTCAAGAACACTGGCCTTGATACATATCTTGATACCTTGGGCATCACACATGAATTCTCAGCTCCGTACACGCCACAGCAGAATGGCGTCGTCGAACGCAAGAACAGAACACTCATTGAGATGGCCAGAACGATGCTAGATGAATACAAGACTCCAAGAAAATTCTGGACTGAAGCCATTGACACTGCATGCCATACAATCAATCGTGTTTATCTTCACAAGCTTCTGAACAAGACATCTTATGAACTCCTAACTGGCAAGAAGCCAAATGTCAGTTACTTCAGAGTATTTGGCGCAAAGTGCTGGATAAGGACCCACACCACACCTCAAAGTTTGCACCAAAAGCACATGAGGGTTTTATGCTTGGCTATGGAAAGGACTCGCACTCCTACAGAGTCTTCAATCTCTTTCATTACAAAGTGGTTGAAACAGTGGATGTGCGGTTCGATGAGACAAATGGTTCACAAAGAGAGCAACTGCCAAATGTGCTAGATGAAATTCCAGCTAGTGAATCAATCAAGCTAATGGGAACTGGAGAGATTATACCTTCTGAAGCTCATCCTGAAGAAGAACTTATCATCTCAGCACCTGATCAACATGAATACAATGCTCAGCCTGAAGACATTCCTCTCAACAACAACACAGATCAGCAAGAGCAAAGTCTTCGCCCTGTACATCCTCGTGTTGCCAATGAAGTGCAGATTGACAGAATAATTGACATCATCAATGCACCTGGTCCACTCACTCGTTCAAGGGCAACTCAACTGGCAAATTTCTGTGGGCACTTCGCATTCGTCTCAATCTCAGAACCCAAGAAAGTTGAAAAAGCCTTTATGAAACCTGAATGGATTCAAGCTATGCAAGAAGAGCTTCAATAGTTTGAGCTGAATAATGTATGGGAACTGGTTAAGCGTCCTGATCCACGGAAGCACAACATAATAGGCACCAAATGGATATACTGCAACAAGCAAGATGAGCATGGTCAAGTTGTCAGAAACAAAGCTCGTCTCGTTGCTCAAGGATATACTCAAGTGGAAGGCATTGACTTCGATGAAACTTTTGCTCATGTGGCTAGGCTTGAAGCCATATGCATACTGCTGGCCTATGCAAATCATCATAACATACTTCTGTATCAAATGGATGTGAAGAGTGCCTTTCTAAATGGCAAGATTGAAGAAGAAGTGTATGTTGCACAACCGTCTGGCTTTGAAAATCCAAAACATCCTGACATGGTATACAAGCTCAACAAGGCGCTGTATGGCCTCAAACAAGCCCCTAGGGCCTGGTATGATACACTCAAATACTTCCTGAAGAGAAAAGGCTTCATACCTGGTTCCCTAGATCCCACTCTTTTCACGAAGACATATGATGGTGAACTATTTGTGTGCCAAATATATGTGGATGACATTATCTTCGGATGCACCAATCAGAAGTACAGTGAAGAGTTTGGATATATGATGCAAGAGCAATATCAGATGTCCATGATGGGGGAGCTGAAGTTCTTTCTTGGTCTTCAAATACGACAACAACGCAATGGCATCTTCATATCTCAAGAGAAGTATCTCAAAAATTGCCTGAAGAAGTTCGGTATGCAAGACTGCAAAGGCTTCACAACACTAATGCCAGCCAAACATCATCTGGGTCCTGACGACAATGGTAAAGAGTTCGATCAAAAGGTATACCGCTCCATGATTGGTTCTTTACTTTATCTATGTGCATCTAGGCCAGATATTATGCTTAGTGTTTGCATGTGTGCTCGATTTCAAGCGGCACCAAAGGAGTCGCATCACTTAGCTGTGAAGCGAATTCTTCGATATTTGGCTCACACCCCAACTCTAGGATTATGGTATCCAAAGGGCTCAGAGTTTGATTTGGTTGGATTCTCGGATGCTGATTATGCTGGTGACAAAGTTGATCGCAAGTCTACGTCAGGCACATGTCATTTTCTGGGACGATCACTTGTATGTTGGTCTTCAAAGAAGCAGAACTGTGTATCTCTCTCCACTGCTGAATCTGAATACATTGCTGCTGGATCTTGCTGCGCTCAGCTTATGTGGATGAAGCAAACACTCAAGGACTATGGCATTCATCTGAAGCAAGTGCCACTTTACTGCGACAATGAAAGCGCCATCAAGATTGCCAACAACCCAGTTCAGCACTTGAAGACAAAGCACATTGAAATTCGTCATCACTTTCTCAGAGATCATGTTGTGAAGGAAGACATTGATATCATACACGTCAACACTGAAGAGCAATTGGCAGATATCTTCACCAAGCCCTTGGATGAGAAGAGGTTTTGCAAGTTACGGTGTGAGCTAAATATCCTAGAATCCTCAAATGTCCTGTAATCAGGCACACATCCTAACCCTTATGCATATTGATAACTTAGATGTGCAACACATGAAGTAAAGTATATCTTCAATCAATGAAGACATACATTCTAAGTGTGAATACATTAATGTGGAATTTGACTTCAGAGCGCCACGATAATTGTGCGCCGTGTATGGGTCTAATACTTCCTATACGGTGGGTAACGCCACCACCAAACGTTCTCTTTGAAGTGTTTCTCTCATGGCGTTACCTTGCAATGTCTTCACATTTGGTTGTCTTCACATTTGGTTTGGTTTCGAACATGTCTTCATGATTACCTTCACTACGTTGATTGTATAGATATATATATGCTAGTGTTCTGTCCTCTACAACATTCACTTATAGCTATGTCTTCATGTTGAATCTTTTGAACTAAGTGAATGTGATCGGACACCAAACTTCTCTATGCTTTCTATCTCAAACTCTAACTCTCTAAGTCATATGCATTCTATTGAAACCGTCGAATGTCTTCACTGCGTCCTTGTCAGCAGAAGATATACATAAAGTCCGTTTTCAATGCTCATTCCTCCACATAAAATCCGGAGAAGTAGGAACGACCGCCCGACAATCCAGGCGTGCGTGGGATGTGGAACTGCCCCCAAAATACCGCATGATGGCCACGTACTACTCAAATGTGAATCGCCAGGGGCACCTGAGTAATAGCACAGTGCCGCCCCTGCGCCTATAAATTCACACTTACCGCGGTCATTATCTCCTTCTTCCACCCTCGCACGAACCCTAGCGCCACCGCTAGCTCTCGACGATGCCGGCGACGAAGCACTTCGCTACCGCAACCTCTCCGACGCCGTCTTCACGCTGATCGCGGACATCGTCCTCTCCGCCGTCGCCGTAGGTATCTTCCATCGCCAAGTTAGGGCACGGAGGATTGAACTGCTCGGCATCATCTCCCACTTCGTCTAGCAGTTTCAAGTGTGGTAAATAAAACGTCTTTTTACAGCCCCTTTTGATCCCATGGTTCTGTCACTTTCTACCATAAAAAATTTCTCTTAACACAAGTTAGATCTCTCAATCTGCATCTCATAACATGCCTAGTATATTCACTTGTGCTTCATGAAGTAGTTAGATTCCTCACTTGTACTGATCTGTGGGTTCGTACAAATCTGGAACCAACTTCTTTTCTATGAGTGAATGTCTTCGCACGATGAGGTCAATGTCTTCTAAACTGATTTATCTTCAAAATCTTCTGAGAATGCATATGACCTCTTCTCCTTCCCTTGCACCTTAATGTTGTCACAGGTACATGTCCGTGGGAGAATCCTTTGGTTCTCATAGTCTGCATTCATTTGCAGAATTTTTACAGCAACACATAAATTCTCCTGAAGCCAGTTCCTGTTGGTCCAGCAAAAAAAAAGCCTTTGAAGCCTTTGAAAGTTTTGAAGCCTTTCAAGTTAAAGTTTATGGCTTCAGAAGCAGCAGCAAGAAAGGGGGGCAGACAGAGACGTGGAGGAACATCCAAAGATCTGCCTGATGACCTGGCAGAAATATACAAAACAGATCCTGAAGAGAATTATGGGCAGCGCAAGACCAGAATCCAATGGATTCGACGCTACTGGGCAGAACAATGGTTCAAATACCGCTTCACAACCCAAGAGTATGCTGAGAAAAGTGCCATCAAGAAACCGTGGGGGGACATCCTTTACAAGAACCTTGTACCCAGGTCCAGAGATGAAGCTATTGCCCAAAGCTTCTACCCATGCATGGTTCGAGGACCACAGCCTGATGATGCACATCCGTCGTCACTACTCTGGTGTCGTGATGACAATCTGTTCAAGCGCAACTTCCAGTTTGCCCAACAATCAGCGAAGCAGAACAAGAAGAAATTTGGGTTAGACTTCAACCCTGGTCCCTCAGCACCAAGGGCAGATGGCACACGCGAAGCAGAACCCAATGTCATCGGTCCGTTTGCCAACCTCGAAGGCCTCATCACCTACATCTTGGTTCAAGGGACTGCAATGAATGAGCCTGCAGCTGACACTGAGTCTGATGAAGCGCCTGCAGTGCCTGTAGTGGCGAAGCCTAAGCAGTCTAAGAAGCCAAAAACTTCAAAGCCGGCCCCTTCACCAAAAATCTCAAGGGCGAAGCCATTGGCAACTGCACCTCCTGAAGACAGTGTGCAGACTGAAGACGTATCCCGCGTCTCCAAGCCCTAGAAGGCCAAGATGCCTAAGCCACACACCGGCAAAGAGCTCACAGCTGCTGCCATTCTGCGCAGCGAAGCCATTGATCTGTCAAGTGATGAAGATCTTGGAGATGACGCTCTCGAGCAGCTCATCAAGAGCAAAGAAGAAGCTGAAATATTCAACAATCTGCCCCTCTTTGATGTTGCCATCATCCACGACTTCACTGACGAGTGGTTTGCCTCCCCTAATATCAGCTTCGAAGATCTGCAGCTGCCCGTTGGCCTCAGCGTCGCCTTCCAAGGCGCTATTGCTTCAGAACTTGCAATTGCCCAGCGCATTGTTGAACTGAAGCAGAAAATTGATCATGAAAAGGCTCAGTTTAAAAAGCATGTGGCCAAGCTCAGCGTGCAAGAAGTGAAGAGCTTCAAGATCATGATGCACGAGCTCAAGGAAAACTTTCTGAAGAAGCGTGCAGAAGCTCAAGGTTCACGTGAGCGGATGAAGTCTCTAGCTGAGAGATGTGTGCAAGCCTACAATGAGGCTGAGAAGCGCAAAGCACTTAGGCGTCCTGGCATCGACCCCAAGATGGCCGCAAAGAAAAAGAAGAACACTGTTCCAGCTGAACCAGAGGCATCAAGGCAGGAAGCAGTTCCGCTTGTCTTCCCAACTGCAACGACTGGCTCGAAGCCAAAGAGCCGGTCAACAGCTTCATAGCTCAAGAAGACAAGAACTGCTGAGGCTGAAGCCCGGAAGCGGAAAAGCTCTGAAGCCTCTCCTACTGCCCCCAGCAAGAAGAAAAGAAAGACCAAGAAATCTCGGGCTGCTCCCACAGAGCCCTTAATAGTTGAACCTATTTCTATGGTTCACCCGAACGCAGAACGACAACTGACAGTTCATGAGCCGGCTTCCACAGAGGCTCCTGAAGCTGAAGACATATCAGTAGTCGACCCCATCGCTGCTGAAGACATTGGTCATCAGGACAATGTACAAGATGATGCAGCCCTTCCTCAATATGAACACATCGAACTCATCAGCATTGGTTGTCCTCTGACGCCAATTGCACAAGATGCATCATGGGCGGATCGCCCTCAAGAGGAAGAAGACTTTGAGGCCCAGCCCACTCCAACCCCACAGGCGTCGTCTGCGTTCCGCAGGCTTCGCAGAGGTCCAAGGCCTCAAGTCTATGCTGAAGACATTCCGGCTGCATCAGCCGAAGAAAATGAAGAAGTACCACAAGATCCTACTCCCCCGCTACACCATGAAGCAGTTTTCCAGGAGAACGTGCCTAAGTCTGACCCTCCAGCTAGTCAAGTGGAGGCCGAAAATATTGAGGTTGCCACAACCAACACTGAAGCCAATGTGGAGCCCTCCCCACCAAAAGCTTCAGAAGACAGCAAAGCTACTGATCCAGACACTTCTGTTCCTGAGTCTGCTGTAGGTCCTCAATTTGATTACCATGTTGAGCACATGCCTCATGTCCAGAAGCCAGTCCCACGGCTGCCGAGGTTCCCAGGTCCTGCATCAGCACCTGGGTCCTTTAACATCAATAGCTTCATGGCAGATAATACGTTCTTCAACAGCTCCAAGAACCCCTATTCAAGGGAAAGGATTTCATCAGATAGGTTCTGGAGCTATCCTCAGCGCAGCTACTATTCATGCATCCTATACAACCAAGGTCGCATCTTCCCGCACAAGCGCCTTGATGTTGAAGCCATTGCTGGTCTGCCATGTTTAGAGGAAGCATTGGATTGCTTCAAGCAAGTGGGTCTGCTGCAGTTTGTGACTGATGAAGAGCACTGGAATGAAGAGTTTCTGCTGCAATTCTATGCCACCCTCCACATCAAAGGATACAATAGAGATCCAAGACTTGGACCCTGGAGTGGATGACCGGCAATGTCCATCACGAAGCCAATGCATTTGATATCATTGAGCTCACCGGCCTGCCCACTCCTGGTAAATTCTTCGAGGAAGGCTGTCCACTACACACTGAAGCTCTTGAGAGCATATTCCAGAGGCCTGAACCGAATATGAGTCAGATGCTCTCCATGATGAAGCCGTTGCCCCTCGATGCTCCTTATCCAACTGAGTTCATCATTGAAGACTTTGAGTACCTGCCCCGAACCATCTATCACATTATCCGGCGGACTCTCTGGCCTATCAAAGGGCACTCTCCAAATGCCAAGATCGAGGGTGCAATGAAGACTCTGATATTCTGTATCCTTCATGGCAAATGCTTCAACGCACAGGACTTTTTCATACGCCACCTTGCTGCATCTGGCTCAGATTTACTTGGTTTGAAGTTCTATGCTCCTTGGGTAATGAGACCGATCAAGCTTCATTCTGCGATCTCATATCAGCCCTCAGCTCGCAACCATCGGATCTTCTTGCCATATGTGGATACCTCTGCTGAAGCCATCTATGCTGAACCTGCCAAGCAACCTTTGAGTCTTCAGAATGCAGAACACCAGAGCTTCACTCAAAACGTTGAAGGTGTTGAAGTCATCTCTAGGGTGTATCCTTTGGCTGGCACTACACGTGCACCACACCCGTCTTCAACTGAAGCCACTGACAGTGCAACTGCTTCAAGACCCAAGAAGCGCGCTCGTGTTCTCACTGACCGAGAGCTTCTTGTGGCCCTTCATCAAAAACAAGATAGGCATCATGACTGGATAAAGCGACAGATGAAAGCCTCTTGGTGGATGTTAATCGTCTTTGAAATCTTGCCACCAAGAATGCCTTCGTTACCCATGAAACCTGTCGTCGTACATGGAAAGGGCTATCAATGATGTGCACTGAAGCTGAACTTGAAGAGGATGGCTTCACTGAGCGATTCAAGTTTGACACCACACCTCCTAGAAGGGCTGTGATGCGAAGCACACCATCACTTGAAGACTCTGAGTTTTCTTCATCTGCTGCCACAGTCACTGCCAGAATCATTGATGAAGAAGACGATGCTACCTCATCGCCACCTGCTTCAGCACCTCCAAGCTCTTCTGCACCGCCAAACACCTCCAACGACCCTGCTGCTCCTGGGAACGAGTAGACACTCTATGTCTTCAAACCTTTTTGTTCCTTGCTGACAAAAGGGGGAGAAGCATATGGGTTGCTAGTCTTCAAGCGGGTCCATATGGGCGGGTGCTTTATGTTTTGTTATATTTTGCTTCGTGCTTACAACTCTTGTTTTACATTTGGTTCTTATGAGTTGTAGCACTTAAACCAGATGGTCGTCTGCTACTTGTTTGCCACCCTGCTTTGCGAAGATAAATTCCGCATGTGCGACGATAAATTCCGCACTTATCTCATTTTGCAGACGTCCATTTTCCATTATGCAGTCATTATCTTCATATATCTTCACATGCATAGTGGATTGTCATCATAAGCTGAAGTGGATCTCCACAAGTACAACCTGCCATGTGCATTTGCATTCCAAAAGCAAATTAACTTGTATGCACATCTTCAGGGGGAGCCCTTGCAACTTATGAAGACAATTCCTTATCCTCTACAATTTCACAGACTATATTCCCCGTTAAAAAACTAGTTTTTCATCAATCACCAAAAAGGGGGAGATTGTAAGTGCATCTAGTGCCACCCCTAGTTGGTTTTGGGGTATTGACGACAAACCTAGTTGAGAGACTAATGTGTTTGTGAGAATTGCAGGATAACATAGGTAGAAGTCCCTCATTGATTCGGTTTTACTACCAGAGATGACCCCTAAAAATGTATGAAGACATTGAAGTCAAAGGTGGTATATGAAGATATTCACATTGAAGACTATGACAAAAGAAGACACGTTATGAAGCCTATGGAGCTCGAAGACTTAGATCTTTCGTAGTTCTTTTCCTTTGTGTTGAGTCATAGGAACCACCGTACTGTTAAGTGGGGTCCAGGAGAACCAGTTAGAATGACTGAAATGATGCCTAAACCAAAAACCTATGTCTTCGAGTGAAGACAATGAGAGCGAATCTTGTCTAAAGCCGGACAAGTCAGCTTTGCTTGTAGCCCAAGTAAAGTTGCCATGAGAGTTTGAAATCTGACCGTTGAGACACGTGTCAGTTCCTTAGTGACTCAGGGTCATTTCGGACAAATCAGGTCGGGTTGCCAAGTGGCTATAAATAGCCCACCCCCTACAACCATAAACGGTTGGCTGCTCAGATTTCAGTGCACGACTTTTGTCGTTTGAGAGCAACCCACCTCGAAGCCTTTGAGAGAGAGAATTCCTTGCGAGGATAAAGCCCTAACCACCCAGAGCCAGAGAACATTGGGCATCACTTAAGTCTTCTTGTCTGTGTGATCTGAAGACTTATTACACTTGAGGACTGTGCATCCTCCAGACGGTTAGGCGTCGCGTTTAGAGCATCCAAGAGACATTGTGGATTGCCAGTGAACGAAGTCTGTGAAGGTTTGGGAGTCTACCTTGAAGACTTACCAGAGTGATTGGGCGAGGACTAAGTGACCTTAGCTCAAGGAGAATACGGTGAGGACTTGGTGTCCTGAGCTGCGTGTTCAGGACTGGGTGTCCGGAACTGTGTGTCCTAAGGTTTAAATACCTAGCTGCTCCAACCAGACGTACAGTTGTCACAGCAACTGGAACTGGTCCAACACATCATTGTCTTCAACGAGTCACTGGTTTCATCTTCACTTCCTCTTACTTACTGTTACTCATTGTGAAGCCATTGCATGCTTGCTATATCTTTTGTCTTCACAATGTAACTGTATGATTTGTTTGGCTTCATAACTTCTTCCTACCTGATCCTTATTACACTACAGCTACTTGTCATTGTGCTTTCACTCTATTGAATACTTGACCATGGCTTGCCTAGTGTAATCTAACTTCCGCTGCATAGTGATAGGCATATCTCTACTGATTGTCTTCATAACTTTCACGTTTTGAAGACTTTCATAAAAATCGCCTATTCACCCCCCCTCTAGTCGATATAACGCATTTTCAACAACTATTCATTTTGGAGGCTGACTGTGTTGCCGGCCGCTGACTGTGTTGCCGGTGATGGTCGTGCAGGTTGCTGGCTTTGTTGCCGGCGCGATGAACTCGGATTGTGAACTGAGGCTTGGCATTTGAAACGTCCCTTTTTTTAAATAGACGCGGACAGGATGGGGCAAAAGGATGCGGCCGCGCGCTGGACGCACGGCCACCGCATCCCAGGACAGGCCCGGACACGATCCCAAATTCCTACCCAAAAGGACAAAAACCGGTCCAAACGGACGTCCGTTTGGGGTCGCGCGGTGGAGTTGGCCTAACTTTGTGTTGCAAAAAACGTTTCAATCATGCACCGTTTCCCTGATAAAAACAAAACCACTGCTGCAAATGTCCACTCCATGCTGAATTATTACTAGCTAGTAGTTGTATTTTTCATGGCGATTTTGGGTGTGGAATCCGTGTCAACAGTGACGAGGCATGGCCCCCGGCGCGGGGCAAAGATATGGTTCGTATGGCCCCGTCGTCCCCTGCCGAATATTCGTGCCTATCCGGTACACATGCAGCAGCAGCAGCAGCGATCGGTTTATTCGGGCCGGGCGTACGATCAAATCCCGCGTCTAGGTACGTACCGATCCGATCCCGTCCGTCGAGCTTGACATGAGCGGCACTGTACCGGCCGGCCAAAGATTGTTTCCGAGTGTGAGCTGAACTGGCCCGTCACGTACTGTACTGTCGAGTCATCACTGATTTGAGGGTGCAAACGGGCGGTTTGCAGCGGAGGGAGGGAGATCTAGCCGCGGATTTCCGTCGCGCCTCGGCACATTATCTCTCGCGTTGCCCGCCTCCGGGCTGCTTTTTGCCCGCACATCACATCGGACGAGATATGGGGGATATATGCGGAGCCCGGCCGGAGGAGGGCGATCGAATCTGGCTGACGATCGACCGTGTGTCCTTCCTTAACCTGCCGACGGCCCGCTTTACACGAACAAAATGGGCCTGCTTGCGTGTTTTTCAAGTGTGTGAACAGATGGTCAGGATTTCATCTTTTCTTTTCATAAGGTAAGAGCATCTACGGTCAGACTTAGCAAATCGGGCCTCTCAAACGCCGGACATGTCTGAGGATAGTGATCGGATATGTCTCAAATTTCAACAGTTGCATCCAAACATCTTATATTAGCTTCTTAAATTCATACAAAAACAAGCAAACTAAAATAAATCTACGTACTACGTCGATCACCTACCTACTCGTTGTCGGAGATATCGACGATCTCCGTGCCCAGCTCCGGCACCATGGACGGTAGCTGAAGCTCCGGCTCCTCCGATGCCTCCGGCCTCCTCCGCCTCAATCTTCGCATCGAGTTTGGTGAAGAGCGCGTCGGACTCCACCTGCTCTCGCCGGAGGAACGCTCGGTTGGCCTCCACATAGGCCTCTTTCAGAATGGACTCCAGGATGGCCTGCTGCTCCGCCACCTCGTCGGACTGGGCGACGGTGAACTCTGCCTCCGCCTGTTCCATGTGGAAGCCTGGCAGCTGCTACTCCGGCAGCTCCGGCTCCTGTTGCTCCGTCTCCTCCACCTCCATCGAAGCCATCTTCTCCTCCTCATCTTCCCCTTGTTGCTTCTCCTTCTCCTCCGGCTTCGACGAGTTCGGAGGCATTCCGGCAGCGATGCGGGCGATGTGCGCGGCTTGCCTCGCCCGGATCTCCTGTTGGATCTCGCAGCGACGCTCCGGCGTCAGCATGGCGTAGTAGGTGATCTTGCTCCGAACCATGGCGGAGTGCCGGAACGTGGGCGGAGCGTCCAACCGTGGACACAACGCCGAAGCGGGAGAGGGAGGAGGTGGATGGGCTCGAACTAGCGACGCGGAGAGGGGAGAGGTGGATGGGTTTGGGTTGCAGGACGCCGGCCGGCTTAAATAGCTGAATTTGGTCTTGTGCAACGAGCCGGAGCGGCGCCGGGCGGCGTTCACACCGCGGCGACGGACACGACGTCCGTCGGATCGCCGGGTTTCCAGGCATTTCTGCATGGGACCCTGTCGTCAAACCGACGTGACGGGCGCGCCCGAGCACCCACATATCCACCCCATATTTGAGCTGGATATGAGGGGTGCTGGATAGCACGAACGTTTGAGGTCTGTTTAAGGAACCGTCTGAATCAAAAAATCATGATCGATCAGTGACCGAACGGATCGCCCGGACGTTTGAGATAGGTTTGAAGCATTCTGCTGTAGATGCTTCAAGGAATAAGTATTTTGGAAATGCACAATGCATCCGAGGGGCGACAACGCACGGTGACACGGGACGGGAAGGATCCGGTGCTAATTGCTGTGTGTGGCAACAACGGGTACATCTGCAGTACGACCGTGCCCCCACGACGGGTCCGCCCAATGTCTCTGAGTCCGACGTAGCGACGGGTCCGTCTTATCACGGACTGATCACTAACGCATACGATCCCGTCTGTTCGCTATCCCGCGACCATGCACGTGGGATAAGACAAGTGCAGAACGATCCTGCGAGAGACAGCCATACTATGGATCGGAAATTCCCAGCGGGGCCGAGATAAGTCAAAAAGATTGTGCGTGTGC